>NW_021604633.1:15630738-15676596 GCF_004785775.1 Grammomys surdaster | reverse complement strand
CTCTCTCTCTCTCTCTCTCTCTCTCTCTCTTACACACACACACACACACACACACACACACACACACACACACACACTCATTCTTCGCACCAGAACTGACTTTATTATTTAAATTCTTTTTTCTCTTTAAAGTTGAAACAATTCATAAGTGCTGGTCCTGGGCACCAGCATGGAACAAGTCCCCTGGGTACTGAGAACTGTTAGATGTTCTGATTTCCCTAGAAGGTCACTCAGTAACACTTTCCTTTATACTCATAAAAATTAGGCAAAATGTAAAAACAAAAAAAAACTGCTTTGGTACCATTGTCACCAAGGTTTCAAGCTGCAATCTGTTCTTTCAAAAGTAAAATTTAACAAAACTACGTCTTCCTCAATCAAAACCATTGTACAATCTTACCTTAACTCAACCACCTGAAGCAAATAACTTAAGTTCCTATCTCAGGTAGTTAGAAGTTAATGATTGCTTTTTGCTTCTGATCAGAGCTGGCAGCTCTAAGATGATGTGTCACACAGACACAAAAGTTCCCCATTTAATCCTTAACATAAAGTTTCCCTTTTCTTCCCTTTATTACCAGGGAGAGTGATGTTGACATGAGGCTCAAACTGGTGTCCTCACTCACCACCTTGAATGTGTAACAGAGGGAAAGCCCCATGGTTTAGCTGAGAAGCCTGCTTGGTCTCCCTGTTCCAATTACGAGAGATGTTCATTTACATATAAATAGCTCAGAATTCCAACACAAATAGGCTTGAAAACAGGGAATCAAGTCCTTCAGAAAAACTGGATTAGCTGCATTTCAATTTAATTTTAAGGTGTTTGCAACAAGCATTTATTCAAGTAAATAAAAGAAAAGGAGTCAATTTTTATTATAGAAAGCAACATCTTTTTAAATCACTGAAATTATCCCCATACTGCTCTTAAAGATTCAGTCAAAGTTTCTGTTTGGATTATATAGGGTGGAGCCTCTTGGGGCAGGGCAGCCCAGCACCTGGGTTGAAAGCACAGGGTTGTGGGGACAGGCTTTGCCCGGTAGGGATTGGATGCTGGGAGGATCCAGCAGGAGGGCATGCAGGATCCAAGCTGGATCTATGCTGAAGAGCAGGTCTGCTCTGGTATGTAAAATATGCACCTATGTCCTTTGTCCAGGTGTCCAAACAAGTTTCTTTTAGCATACTGCTACTGGTTTGTCAGGAAAAAAGTTTGAAGTTATTCATAGAGTTTTGACACGATGTTTGAAATGTATATACACATAGATACATTCACACACACACACACACACACACACACACACACACACACACATCTAGCTAGGGCCTTGTAAAAGCTGTAAATAAAAGAAGAAATGATTTTGTACCATCACTCACTCTTTGAGTATAAAGTACTTTAAATCCTATCTTTGTCTCTCACTCAAGGTCATAATTAGCTGAGTGTAACAGCAGTCTCCAACAGCTAAACTCATCACAAGGCCTCCATTTCATCTATTGTTCTATGCCTCTTACAGAGCCATTTCAGGTTCTATTGGTGTCCCTCAATTAGATTCGACAGAATACATAAACAAGTCTACAGTAGACAACAAACTGGTGGACAGGACCAGGGAGGGCTGTGCCATACCCAGCGTAAAGAGGGCTGTTTTTGTTCCTGAAATTAATTTTACAAACTATGTCTCAAGTATGTTCTCTTTGTAAATATTGTCACTTTGAATTTCCAAGATTAAAAAACCACACAAATTTAAAAATTGAAATTTTATGGAGTGGAGGAAAAAAGAAGGAAGCAGAGAAGCATACAGAAGAAGGAAATAAAGAGGGAGGAAAAGGAGGAGGGGGTCCTTAGGACAGGGGTGGGAGAGGAGCAAAAAGAGAGGAGAGAGAAGGAAAGGCCAGGCAGGAACTGGATGGTGGGATTCTGTGAGTGACGCCTCTGTCGCTGGCATAGTGAGAGGTCATCAAGCTTGTTTGTTGAAAATAATATGTCTATGCTTTATGGATTAAGATCATTTTCTACTTGGAGCTTGTTCTGCTGCATAAAAGGCAAACTTAGGCTGTGTTGGTCCTTTGAGCTCACATTGTCCTGTTTTAAGTAGATCAAGTGCATGTATGCCAAACACAGTGTAAATGATGAACTTCAAATATTTACTCATCCAGTGGCACTTACTTTGAACTCTACCATTCGCTCGCTATACCTCTCATTGGCCTATATGCTTAAAAAAAAAATAAGATTTTACAATCAAAAATAAAAGTCTCCATGTTGACAACTAGATTCATGCACTTAATGACTTTCATTCTGAGCAAACATCACAGCAAAGCCTATGGCGAGTTCTGTGTTTGTGTACGTATCGGTGTGTGAGCATGACGATGTTTAAGTGTGGTGCATGCAGATAAGGAGGCGAAACTAGGACAATGTCCCTTCTCTATGGCCTCTATCTCATAGGATGACCAGCATCCTAACTGACCCGGAAGAAGCTTGCTGTTTTAGCTACGTTGGCTCTCTGGAGCCTGTCTCTGGTCCCTTAGTCCTGGGTTACAGACACACAAAGCCATGATTGCTGGTGATGTGAACTCAGGTCCTCCTGTTTACAAACCAAGCATTCTTACCCAGGGACCCATCTAACCAATCTCTGATGAAATTTTTATGCAGTATAAAAACAATCATCGACTCCAATGCAATGATATAATGATCTGTGAAACCACTTAGTATTAAATAGGTCAGCAAAGAGAGACGCTGAGAAAACCCCACTACCACGCTGTATTTCAGTATGGGCTTCCTTATTTGAGAAGTAGACTCCCTTAAAAGCACTAACATAGCCCAAATACTAAGCTTCTGATTGGTATTCCTTGATTTGTTTTGTTAAGGAAGCTTACATATTAAAGAGGAATAAATGGCATGTATTGCATTTAGAATAGGCAAAAAAAAAAAATAGCAGAGAAATAAAAACAAACCTGTAATATAAGAGTATTCTTTAAATGTCACTGGAATCCATAGCCTCATCTTAAAGAAATCTGTAGGGGGACTGGTTAGTTATGATATACAGAACATTGATTAAAACAATACAATTCCCATATTTAATACCCACCCTTGGGAAAAGATAACTATTTAAAAGATATCAGGAAATAATTTCAAGCCCAAGTATTTTAAGAGTTTGGAAATATGCGTTTCCTAAACTTTTGTAGTTGCCAACCTATTGTGATCAACCAGCCATGCATTTCATGATTTCTCAGGACATTTAAACCCTTGACCCTGATGTAGACCAGTAATATTGTCTAGGAATGGTACTGACTTTATAATCCTCAAGAGATGGGTGCCAGGAAGGTCACACAGAGAATAACAGCAGGAGGGGACCTGGCATATGCTCACTGCTAGCTGCAAGCCTGAGATGAGAGGAGGGTGCCTGCAGTTTGCTCTCAAGAGCAGTGGGGTCCTCACAGGAGCCAGTCTCTCCAATGAGACAGGAAAAGGTCAAGGGACTTATTTATATCAGGTTAATCATCAGTCACTGACAGAATACAGGCACCTTTCTCCCTGTCCCAGGTGGCTTTAACCAGGCAGAAATTAATTCCTTTCTGAGATGTGTTTCATCTTAGGAACCATACATATATATGAAGTTATCTATATGCAGCAGAAAACCAAGCAGCCTGAATGGCCCTGTCAATGCTGAGTCTGCTACCAATGATCAAAGATCATGTTTTTAAAATTTAGTCAGGAAATAAAAACCATGTGTAAATATTAGGTTTACAATAGGAAGAAGATAAAATGTCACTTATATTTAGAATATAAGTATTCAGGATATTTGAACTTCCGGCCCATCACCTATCACTCCAGTTACGATTTTAGCCTCTACAAATCAGTGTCACATTTCTGAGGCTATTGAAGGAGAGGACATGATATTCTTGATTTAAAAACAAACAAACAAAAAAACCCAAAACCTCACTGTTAGTCAAACATAAGAACTTTAAAAATTATTGAGAGCATAAGTGCTTCCTGGCAGGACTTCCTGCTGTTACTAAGTGCTTCCTCACAGGACTTCTGGCTGTTACAGAGGCCTTGTAAGGAGGGAACAGAAAGGTAGACACTCTAAGAGTTCTGTGGCAGACTCAGAAGCCACACACAGCCCAACACTCAGGTTACCAGAAATGTATGGTCAAATCCACACTTTCTTCCACAAAGCTGGACACTAGCTAATTCCAGCTAATTACTGAAGAAGGAAGCCTGGCTCCTGCCCCTGGGGAGAATCAAACTCAGGAGCCAAATAATTCAGAGCAGGAGGATCAGGTTCAGGACTGAATTTACCGCATCTAATCATCAATACAAAATTAGAGCATGGAGGTAATTACCCTCTATCAGTCTCTTTCTGTGTTCTCTCTACCTTCTAAACTGAAAGAAAGAATGAGAACGGGGGTGCAAAATCTGCCTGAAATTCCATTGTTTTTTCTCTCACTACAGTTTTTCTATTCTCTCATAGTACTTAGTTGTATTAAAACTATTTTTTCAAGTTTTCCTTCTTTTGTGTGAAAAGTGTACAGTGAGAGGATTTCTCTGAGGAAATTACAGGCAACACCGATTCTGAGTCTACTAAAACAGCACTGTAGTTTTTATGGACATCTCATGAGTTACTGTTGCTGGCGCTCCAATCCAGAGAATCCCAGGCAGTGAGACTGGCCTACTTGAATATTGAATGGATTGGCTTTCTAATATGAGTACAGATGATTGCTTCTACATACTTGATTTAGTACAATGTCAGGCAAAAATGGATGGTGAGAACAAATAAAGCCACAAACACTTGCTCACACACACACTCAAACACACACACATACGCACACACTGAACACACACACAAACACACATACTACACCACTGAGCACATTCACATACATGTACACACATTCAACACTCATACTCTTTCACAGATTCATACACACATACACTCACACACTCTCATATACACACACTAAAACACACACATATACACACACACATTGTACTATCTGGTAAATGGGTGATATAAAGGAAGCCATGTTTAGCATTGCTGGAGAGGTTAGAGGTAACTAAGGAAAAGTAACCAGAACCATTCACATGGTGACAGAATTGAGAAGGATATGGTATGACTTACACAAGTGTATATCTTCAAGTTAGTAATCAGCATGTATTTTTCTTTGTTCTGTTAGACAAAGGTATCCTTAAGTCACTTCTCAGCAGTGGTGACTGTATCTAGTACCAAGGTGTAAGATAGATACTAAAATCATTCTCTGAAAAGAACCCAGAGTCTTTGCAAGATTGATGTAAAGACAAAGCAAGAGAACTGAAAAGATGAAGACAGAACATTTTTCAGTAACAAATAATAAAAATATACTATGGGGAAGGAGCAGTGGGGGATGGGCAGGAAAAGAAGTAACAGTAATGTCAATGTCAAAGGGATATCAAATTAACCTAAAGCACTCTTAGCCACTAAGTTGAAAAGAATTTGGGCATCAAAGTTAATCACTATTAGACCATAAAAGAAATGCTCACAGCTCTAAATACTAATGTGGCATATAAACTAATAGGAAAGAACATGCAAACTTCCAAGGCACAATTGTTATGTTGATTATATAACTGTTATATTATGTTGATTATATAATTATATATGTTGATTATGTAATTGTTGATTATAATTGTTATTAAATTGTTATGCTGGTCTTCTGCCCTCCCAAAGAAGAACTGTCGATTTCTTAAGTATACCCAGCTCACAGTGACTAACCTCCAAAGAACATAGCACAGAAAACAGAAAACTGTACAACAACCATGCAAAGCCTGGCAACCTTTATCTCATTTAGATGATCAACATCAATTCTAACAGTTTGATAAAACCTATTGATATTATGCATTTATGAAAAGACAAGCTCTACGGATTTCACCAAACTAAATACAAAAAAGAAAAAAGAAAAATGTATTCTGTAATACTCCACTCTAACCATAAGCCAAATACACACACACACACAAATTCAAAATAGTTTTATTCTCCAAAGTTTATATATGCAAACAAACACATCTGACGGACACATCTTATTAACTCTGTTTTTGTGGAGAGCAGAGGGGACTAGGAAGGGGAGGACATGAAACAAACAAAAAGGTAGAAAAGAGAGTATATGTATTTAGTAAAGAAAAGAATCACTAATTATTAATGTGAAATCTATTTCAAACAAAATTAAATTACTTTTCAGGCTTTGTGGTGCTAGAGTCTGAACCCAGGGCCTTGTACATACAAGAAAATTAAATTACCAACCGCACTTTTGATTCAATATGACTTTAATAAATGGGATGCCATTTTGTTAACTGTAACTCATTTTATGGCTCTGAACCACAATTGCTTTTCATGAAACAGTCAGTTTTGATCAAGTCACTGGTGACGTTAAGCATATGACCACGCAGATGTACACATTTAGTTTCAAAGCAGTTTTGTACTTTCTCTATTCCATAAGGTAACCACACTGTCTGAATGAAGTAACCCGTCAACACTTACATCCAAGCATTAAAATAACCGGGACAAACCAGCACTAATGGCAGAAGGTTTGACCAGCAACTTCAAGTTTTCTGCATAACTGATGGAGTTGTAAAACAACACAACCACTTAGGACTTGGAATTCATTGTCAATTCACATAAGATTTAGAAGTTGTATTCCTAAACACTACACATGGGGAATATAGAAACTGTATGCTAACATCTATAGCAATATTATTTACAATAGCCCAAAAGAAGAAACAACACTGATAGCTTGAGACAGAAAAAAGTGTCATATCCCTATTATAGACTACTCCTGAAATAAAACAAAACAAATTACTGTCGATTCAGTAAAATTGTTAACCCCAAAAGACACTGATTTTCAAAGAAGGGAGGCAGCCTGCCATGGTGGTACATAACTGTAGTCCAACCTATGTGAGAGGATGAGGGCAGGAGAATGGCTTTAGTTCAGGAGTTCTGGGCTTCTGTTTGCTCTGCTAATTAGGTATCCACAGTAAGTTTAGCACTAATATGGTCATCTCCTGGGACTGTGTGATCATCAGATGCCTAAGGAGGAGTTAACCAGTCTGAATAATCAGAAACAGAGCAGCTCAAAGCAAACATATAAAAGTAATATTTCTTACTACAAAGTGCAAAACACCATGACAGCAAGCATGCCAGTGTGTAAAGCGATGAGAAGGAGGCAATGGTGAAGAAGTGCAGGTAGAGTTCATGGACAAGGAGAGTGCTTTTGATGTTGATTTTGGAACAATTTATAGAACTATACAATTTGAATAGTTCAAATTTTGCATAAATATATTGTATTTCATGAAATAAAGCACAGGAGGTGAGGATGGTATCTGGGGAATTAAAATCCAAGGTAGCAATTTCATATTCAGTTTTGAGCAGCACACATGATATATGGGATGTAAGCTGTAATGTTGTGTTGTGCCCTAAAGGTAATGAGGTTTCGAGCAAGTGATGCTTCCTGATTGAGCTGGAGGTGTATTTCATAACCCCTTTCCTATATGTTCACTTATTCATCCATTCTCTCATATACCTAGTCCTGCTTTTGGTCTTAATATTATTTAAATTCAACAGCTAAATATGCTTATGTACTTCAGGTCATTACTTACTTCAGGTATGAACTTGATAAAACCATGAGGATATAAAGATACTTAGAAATAACTGGGTACTCATCCTGTCACCCAAATCTAACATTTATTTTTAATACTAGACTTTCAGCTAAAAATGTATACATTCAGGCAAATGAAGAAGAGCTACTCGCCCCAGGAGGGATATGTCAAGACACCAAGTGTAAATAAGGGTAGATGTGAGCCTGTAAGAGCATCAACCTCAAACTATTTAGTTTGGCTATTTAGCTAGTTTATTGACATTAGCAAATATTTACTTTCATTGTAGCACATGATAGCATTAGAGATCAATATCTCTAGATGGAAATAGTATTGCTAGATCAAACTAGCAGGAGTTTAATGAATTTCTCTGATTATTCTACAAGGAAGATTCAAAATGGTAGAAAGAAACAAAGACAAAGAGGGAGGGCGAGTGGGCAGCCAAGAAAGAAGTCAGTGGTAGAGAGAGCACTGTCCTATGCAATGGCAATATTTGAGATTTAAATTTGTGCCACAAGAATTTACTCTTCTGTGGTTTAAGTCGAGTAATTTTTATACAACACTTGGAAGGAACATGGGCTGTACAGTATTAGACATTCATTCTATCTGAACAGTAGCAAATTATATCTGATCCTCTGAGAAACTTAACTACTTCCAATCATAACCTAGAATAACAAACTAATAACCACAGTAGCAAATCATATCCAAGCAGCTAAAACTTAACATTTAGTAAATATTAAGTATTTACTAAATATTTAATATTTAGTAAATACTTAACATTTACTTAATATATTTACTAAATATTAAATATTTAGTAAATAATGTAAAAGGAAAACAAAATTGATAAATTATTAACTAAAGTTCACTGTGAGAGACAAGGAAAAGTTATTAATGCACCTAACATATTCTTCATTGCAGATCCTGTATACTTGAGAGTATTTCTACAACCATTTTATTAGTAAAGTCAATAAAAATAATATTAAAAGGAGCCAGAGGACATTAATGCAGGAGCAAAGGGAACCCCATTGCAAAAGGCTACACAGCTAGAATGAAGCCTTGGATGACAGAAAAGTAAAATACAAAATAAGTGGTGGCAGCTTTAACTATGTCAAAGTAGTCAAACACAGGTGGCCATGTAGTCAAAGTTCTTGCCTCATAGCATACATGGGGAGATTACTACTGATAGCTGTAAGAATTTTGAGAATTATGGGTACACATTATGATCAAGCACTGAAAATCACTGACTTTTCTCTCCTATCAGCAAAAGGGAAATAACAGAATTTTATATTTATAATATGTCACATATACTTATCATACACATACATAGATTGTAATCACAAAGCCTGTGGCTACCTGCATCTCTCAACATAGCATAGTTCTTAACCTGTCTTACATGGAATCACCTGATTTGCAAGAGCTGCTTATTCCAGCTAGCTGTTTCTCTGGCCTCAATTTCCCAATTAGGAAAAGAAAATGGTAACAATTTACTATTTAAGATTACTGTGAAGGTCAGTGAGTAAATAACCATAAAGTGCTTAACTCAGAGCCTAGCACACAGGAGTTTTGGAACATTCATTCATTATTATGAATGGGTTCCATTACAAATATTTCTGTTATTATTCCCTCTGATCTACTAATAGGGGATTTTAGAACAAGAAAATCCTAGAACAAATACAAGAAACAAATTTCTAGATGCAGCTGATTGCTGATTATAAGGCTGACCTTTTAACAGAGATCTCCCTCTTCATGAAGTTGGTAAAGTTACCTGGGAAGCACCATGAGCTGCACTCTGGCTCAGCTCTAAGAGGGCCAACCTGTTAGCCTCAGATGAGTTTCCTCTGGGGCCTTCAGTATACTTACCCCTAACCTAAAGAGTTTGCATTTCAGAACTACTAACATTTTAAAAACTTCTAATATGCTAACCTAATAAAATCCTTAGTGGTATTTGATGTATCTGTAGACATGAATCATTTGGAGTTTTGACATTGAACTTTGTCTCAGATTTGAGGTTTGTAGTGAAGAGACTTGCATCCAAGCCTGACAATCTAAATTCAGTCTCCAGAACCCATGTGGCAGAAGGGGGAAAACTGACCCCATAAGTGTGCTAACCTTCACCTGTGTATCATCAGGGGCATGCACACTCACAAATATACACACACACAATAATAAATAACATGTTAAAACAATCTTTCAAATTTATCCCTGGACACTAAACTTAATAGTAGGCACTAGGGCCTACAAGAACAGGCTCTGTACCCTCTCTTTTGCTCATGTAGAAACTTCATAATTGTGGGGAAAATTCAATAAGTAAATAGTAAAGCATTAATAAAGCCATAACACTCCCAGAAGCAATCAGGAATTCTATTGATATTACACATTTTTAAAATACTACTACTTAATTAAAAAGCTGTTCAATTTCATCATGTATTCTTGTAAAGGGACTTTTTTTTTAAATAAACCTAATGACTTTAGTTTCTGTAGCTTCAGCTGAGTCAATAAGAGACTTCACATGCTCAGAATTGGTGTTATTTGTGTTCCTAATGAATTCATTCAGCTTCTAAACCTAACCGTGACATCAGAACTTATCACCACAAGAGTTTTGCAATTAACAGGAATGATTTTTATTTATTAACATTTTCAAGTGATTTGTTTTACAACAGAGTAAGTACGCACGTGTTCTAAATGTCAAGGATCAATGAAGAGGAGGCCGCATTGCTGAACAGCTATCCTGCTTTCAGCTAGGAATACTGCTGTATTGGATCATTCAGACTGAAAATAAAAATTTTACAAGGAAAAATTTAATTACCATTCTGTCATCATTACCTTGTTCTGCTATAAGCTAGCTTTCTCCACCAAGCTGTTAGGTGCTTCGATATTTAAAAGCTGAACTTGTCCTTAAACTAACAAACACAGTAGGGAACATTAATCTGATGATTTATGTTTTTAGGTTTATAGAAGTCCAAAGGATTTCAAGGCAGCTGTAAAGACATACTCCTTCTTAAGTGTGTGTGTGGGGGGGGGCGCGGGGGAGGTGGTTCACAAACTCTGAAATCTCACAAATGATACTGATTATACAGTCAGAGGAGAAAGGAGGAAAAGGAGCCCAGTACAAGAGATTCATGAGACATTAGGCCAAGAGTTGAAGTTACTGATTTCATGAGCGTGATATGAATGTCTTCAAAGCCCACTTCTGCAAAATTAGTAAGATATTTTCTGTATCAGGTCAAGTAATATCAAACTAAGGCTGCTTTGTAGTAAGGAAGTCCTACCTACATCATCATGTGAAGAGGGGGCCATTTTAATATCTGGATCTATTCTTACCTAGCAAGGTAGCTGACAGAACAGTGAAATAACATTTACAATACAAACAAACCCAGTTGTCTTTGCTTTGGGGCCAGGAGTTATTATTCAAGTATTTACTTTCTGGGTTTGCTCATCTATTGAGATTTACATAATAGAATATTGGCCTTTTCAAATATCAGACAAGAAGGGCCAACTTTACTAAAACTGTGTAAGATAATTAATTAAATGGAATTTTAAATGATCTAATAAAGGGGTAATGGAAAGTTAGAAGCTACTTAGTTGAAGAAAACACAGACAGTGGAATGCAAGGGTTTACATTTCTACTTCTGGATGACAGGTTAAAGACACCTTTGTGAAGAAATGAAAGGACTCTGGTGGTGGCATCAGAATGTATACTTTCCTTGCTTTTGTGCATATTAATGTATCTATCAAATAATTCTCACAAAACAAAACACCAAAACCACTGCCAACAACACTCTCTTCCACTGGGCTGCATGAGAATGTTAAAGAATGGGAATCTCTCAGTAACACCTGTACTTGCAATGAAGAACCTTGATTCAAAGTTAAAATGTGTTAGCATCAACGAATAGGGTATGGCGACATCTGGTAAAGAAGAGACTGGCTCTATCTAAGCACACGTACAGAATGTAGAAGGATACAATTCTTATTTTACTTTATGAAAGCTAAATGTTCCTCCAGACACTGGGGAGCAAGGCTGACAGGATAGGTAACCAGGTGGACGATAAGTTGTGCAGCAACAGAAGAGGGGTGAGCACAGGCATGCCTGACTTGAGAGGCTTGTGAACCTTTCTCTCCTGATTAGACATACTAAAAGAGAGATAGACTGAGGTACTCAGACTTGCCCATTTTTACCTTCTACAAAGTCATCTTCCTGATCTGGGGAGGTAGGCCAAGACCCTAGCTAGGGTGGCTAGCTCCATGAAACATCTATGCTCCAGATCGTTGTACTCTGAGCATTCACACTGATCTAATGCCAGCATCCCATGAAAAAGGTAAAGGGAGTTCTTTTACGTTCAGTGAAAGGAACCTTGGACCACCAACCCATAAAGACACTGAGATGCCAACAATAAATTTTTTTCTAGCATCTCGGCTTCAGGTACTCATTTAAATGCTATTGGAGATTGAGAAGTTTGGGAGTAGGTTACTATGAACCTTCTCAAAGTAAAAATCACAGTTAAAATCAAACTTGCTGGGATAGTTTTTACCAACATTAGAGTTTTTCCTTGTGACCTAACAGATTCCAAAATACAGAGTTCAGAACCCTGGAATTCAAATACAGAATGTTTTTATTCCATGTTATAATCCACGATTAAAAGGTTTTCTTTCCTTCTAGATGTGACTTATCTCTCAAACTGATGTTTTGCTAGAGCATCATGAAGATAGCCTTGACCTTGAGTTTCAAAGTTTTCTTTTTTTATTATCTTTTATTTTTGAGATTGTAATATAATAAAATCTTTTCTCCTTTCCCTGCCCTTCCCCTAAACCTTCCCATATACTCCTTGCTCTCTTTCAAATTCATGGCCTCTTTTTTTTTCCTTAAGTGTTGTTACACATGTATATGTATATACATATATATTATTCCTGAATACAACCTGTTCAGTCTGGATAATGTTACTCATATGTATGATTTTTGGGCTGATCATCTGGTTTTGGATAATCAATTGGGGGATCTTTGCTGGGGATGATTATTTCTCCTGCTCACAGCATTCCTTATTGTGTAGAGTTGAGATCTTGAGATGCCCCCACCCCCATCTACTTCAGCATGTACTGATGCCCTTGTTCAGTTGTTTAGGCAGTCATATTGATGTAACTTTAGGGGTGTAGCTTCTGACATTCCTAGGAGACAGTCTCACGGCCAATATCCCAATCTTCTGGCTCTGATACTCTGTCAGCACCGTCTTTCACAATGTTCCCTGAGCCTCAGGTACAAGAGTTGTTTTATACATTCATCATAATTTTCTTATATGAGGTCATAGCATCTGTTCCAACTTTCAAATCAGAACGTCCATTTGATTTCAGTTGTGAAAATAATAAAATCCTGAATTTTAAGACTTAAGTTTCAGAATTTATTTATGACTCACTTAATTAACACGTGGGATGAAAACATTTCATTAATTAAAAAATAAAATAGGAAACACTTCTTTAAATGTACCAGAAGCGACTCTATTAATCCTTACAATGAATACAGATAGCACACCTATGAAACCTTTAAGAATGCAGTTCTGATGTAGTTGTGAGGTGCTTTAATAGATATTATTTGAAAACAAAATGTAACTAGATTATTTCATACAAGTTCACAATCCTTAGGTCAGCAAGTGCTCTCGTTTGTATACCTCTGTCAAAACACATTCTCTGTGAGGAGATTTCTGAGAGCTTGTGAGAAAACTCCAACTAAACAGGCCAAGAGTCTTGTAAGCTCTGTTCTTCTGTAAAATGGGGCTGTCTTAGGAATGTGCTTTTGTGTTCCTCACAGGTGTAGCAAATAAGAGGGGTTTGCTTCGGATTCCCCACTGCTGCTTACTTCTGTTTTTCAAAACTCTTTTCAAGCCCAGATTGCCCTTGTGACTGTATACAGCCTAAAACTCATGAGAACTTTGCTCATGATCTTGCTTAATGCTAAGAATACTCTCAGAATATAAATTGTCTGATGCCCTGAATAAAATTGGCTATTGCACAACTCCCTCCTCCCTCAGTTTTAGGCTCTGCTATCCCAAGTTCACACGGCCAACTAGACTGGTAACATACCTCTTTACATATTAGGCCATATAACAATATAGCAACATGGGCAATAATTAAAATAAACCAAAAACAAACTACAAAATTTTATTGTCTTCCTTTCTTTCTTTCTTTCTTTCTTTCTTTCTTTCTTTCTTTCTTTCTTTCTTTCTTTCTCTCTCTCTCTCTGTCTCTCTCTCTCTCTCTCCCTCTCTCTCTTTCTTTCTTTTATTGGATATTTTCCTTATTTACAGTTCAAATGTTATCTTCTTCCCAGAAACCCCCTATCCCATCTCCCCTCCCCCTGCTTCTATGAGGGTGTTCTCCCATCCACCCACCCACTCGCATTTCCCTATACTGCGGCATTGAGCCTTCACAGGATCAAGGACCTCTTCTCTCATTGATGCTTGACAATTGATGGCCATCCTCTGTTACATATAGAGCTGGAGCCATGGGTCCCTCCATGTGTACCCCTTGGTTGGTGGTTTAGTCCCTGGGAGCTCTTGGGGGGGGTGGTCTGGTTGGTTAATAATGCTGTTCTTCCTATGGGTTGCAAACCCCTTCAGCTCCTTCAAGTCTATTCTCTAACTCCTCCATTGGGGACCCTGTGCTCAGTCCAATGGTTGGCTATGAGCATCTGCCTCTGTATTTGTCAGGCTCTGGCAGAACCTCTCAGGAGACAGCTATATCAAGCTCCTGTCAGTATGTACTTCTTGGCATCCACCATAGTGTCTCTGTTTGGCAACTGTATATTGGATAAATCCCCAGGTGGAACAGTCTCTGGATGACCTTTCCTTCAGTCTCTGCTCCACACTTTGTCTCTGTATTTCTTCCTATAAGTATTTTGTTTCCCCTTCTAAGAAGGACTGAAGTACCCACACTTTGGTCTTAAGACTTCATAAGATTCTGGAACTTATAACA
Organism: Grammomys surdaster; assembly: GCF_004785775.1. Taxonomy (NCBI): domain Eukaryota; kingdom Metazoa; phylum Chordata; class Mammalia; order Rodentia; family Muridae; genus Grammomys; species Grammomys surdaster. Next base: position 15,662,033 of record NW_021604633.1, on the reverse strand, counting down.
TATGTCAAGCACCTCACTATTCACTTACTCGTGCAGATTTTACTGATGGAATATTTTCCAATCTCTTGACATATATTGTTGATTGCAATTGCATCCCCACAGCATATCTAGCAAATTCTACATGTGCAGATTTATTGAAAGAGTACACTTATCAAAATAGATGGGCTTTTTCCCCATGAATGAGAAATCAAACCAAATGTTTCTTAAAATTATTATATTTGAAAAGAATCTAACATTACTCTTAAGCAACTGCATATTTTAAAGTTATGAGTTAACCTGATATAATTTAAAAGTTAAGAACTGTAAAGATACATAGAATAGCAACAAAAACCCAAAATACAGAAAACAAACAAGAAAACAAAAGAAAGTGAAAATTTAATGCATACAATTAGTTCTTATTCTTAATGAAACAATCAGTTTGAATCATTTTTGTCCTCTGAGATGAACAGAATGCATTTCATCAAACAACTACTGCAAAGGGAATAGTCATCAATACTTATCTAGCATTTGACTATTATCCTGATATACCATTTATATTAAAATTCTGTAATTAAAACATCTCTGTGGGTTCTTAATTTTAGGATAGGTTCTTCAAAACCACCATACAAGACAAATACACAACAATAGAGTATGCATGTAATATCAAGTTTTAGTGATCAGAAAGTAATGTTAATGTCATTAATTCTCTTGATCCTGCCTTGAAGGAAAACATTCAAGTCTATCTCTTCAGATACTTTCAACTACAAATGTACAATGCCATTATGTATGTGTAGCTGCTGTGAATTATGATTCACAGCTGGTATTTGATATGATAAACCTAGAAGATAATCCTGCCTAGAGATTAGTGTTTAATTCCTATGCCCATGTACCTCCTAAGGAAATTTAAATTATTGTTTTCCTGGGGCTCATAAGTTTTTGACTTCCCTTTACTGAAAATATCTCTAAGTGCCTTCAAAGTAAAACGTACTAAACTAAAATTAGCTGAGTTGTGGCCAAAAAATAAGCTTGAAGGCAGCACTAAAAATCCACTGGATTTGTCCATGGAGTGTATAAGAAGGATGTGTAAAGAAAAACGCTAAGCATGTACTCCTCGTGCCTCCTAAAGCTGTAGCCCATCAGATGCCTCTCCATCTCCTCCAATTATAGTGTTAGGTAGTGATGATCTCATGAGTGCCCGGCACAGTGGCTTTTCCTAATCCATGCTCTTGACAGACTGCATTGAAAAGTCCAGCAGCACTTGGTAACTTTGTCTCTCCTTGACTTCCCAGTGCTCATCACTTTCAGGTAACGGTTTGGACTGTGTTCCTTTCTGTAGTCATTTAAGCGCTGTAAGAGCCCAGGGCCCAACCCTGATATTCTCCTTTCCATATTATATTTGTACCCATATTGTCAAGGCTCACACATGTATCTACATGTACATCAGCTCTGAGCCGCTTACAGCCCCAGATTTGACTGTATTCTACAGGCTGCATATAAAACTAGGGCAAAGACCCCAGCTGCTCCATAGACACTGTTTCAGAAAGAACAGTAACTTCATACTTCTTTTTTTATTATTCTCCATATTCTTTTTTTCTTTATTTACATTTCAAATGTTATTTCCTTTTCTGACTTCCCCCACCCCCAGAATCCCCTTATCCCATCTCCCCTCCCCCTGCTTCTAAGGGTGGCCCCCCCACCCACCCACCCATCCTGCCTCCCCATCCTGGTATTTCCCTGCACTGGGTCATCAAGCCTTCACAGGACCAAGAGCCTCTCCTCCCATTGATGCTTGACAAGGCCATCCTCTGATAAGAAAAAAAAATAGAAATATGTACTACACTAATACAAAAAGACCCAAACAAACCAGTAACTCTAGTTTAGTCAGTGTTAAGAGAACAGTCTGGACCCAGGATGACTGAGATAAACCCTAAGTCCACTAGCAATGTGAAAGTGGGTGAGTCATCCATTTAACCCCTCTATGCTTCAGATTCCTTTTCTAGAAAACAGAATCAATATTAAAAGTAAATCAACATTATAGTATTTATTTATGAGGCTACTGCGAGGGCAAATGAACATAAATTCTGCCTTGGCATATAGCAGCTGATAAGTAAAGTATTATTTAATGCAGTAAGTAATACTGTAACTCGGGATTCTTAAAACATCTTTTTGTAGCTTGGAGATGTACTTCAGTAGTAGCACACATACTAAGCAAGCTCAGTGTTCAAACACCAGCAGGAACAGAATTAGACAAAAAATGCTGCTAATAATCCCCTATGGATACATTTATTTGTGATGTTACATACTGTGATGTTAAAGCGATTATAAAATATGGCATTTAATAATTCCTCCTCTTTAAGGGTTAACCTACAGGTGACATATATGTCAAGGCACTTGTAGAGAGAATTAGCCTAAATGAAGCTAGTCAGGCGAGGAGGAATGGGAACACAGGTATGATTCTGATTGATTTTACACTCTATGGAGGATTTTAGTGGTGATCACTAATGTCCTCTACAATGCCCGTTTCTTCCAAATAACACAATCTACCCTGGCTCATGGATGGCTGACATCTCAATTGGGATCTGAGTGCTTCCAGTCCTTCTAAGCCATTATGATCTTTCTTTGACCTATCTATCCTCTAGCGTTCCAAGACCAGGAAAAATAATAAAGAAGTGAAGACGGCGAGTTGACTGGAAAGGGCAAAGATCCTGCTATGTTCATTATGACCTCCAGTGTGCCTCAACTCAACAGCTATTTCCTGAATGAAAAAATAAATGTCAAGTTAATGGAACAAATGAATTCAAATTTATGATTCTACAGCAAACTCTTTTGACTTCATCTGCATTAGAAATAACCATGTGTAGTCAGATGTCTAGCTATTCAAAGAGAAACACCTGTGAGTGAACACATATAGACTTTTGTCACTGTTCCCTACAATACCCAGTACTCCCTATATAACATAACTATAATTACATATACTGTTTGCATGGTGTTAGGCATTGTACATAATCTAAATGTGGTATAATGTATATGAGTAAGTTTGTATAGGTTTTGTCCCAACTGCCCCATGTAACAGAAAGGGTTTGAGGAACCATGGCTTTTGATAGTCAATACTAGTAGAGGAAGCAATCCCCATAGAGACTGTGGTGACTTGTTGTACATCAACCTGACTCTGTATAGAGTCACTTTGGGATATGGAACTCCAACTTAAAATTAGGCCCCATCAGACTGACTTGTGGATGAAGCTGTTGTGTATTTACTTGGTTGGTGACTGATGTGGTAGTGAGGGTGGAACCCACCCAGTTGTGGGTGGTCTACCTTTGAGCTGGTCATCCTGGGTGCTCTAGAAAAGCAGGCTGAGCAAGTCAAGGTAAACAAGCCAGGAAGCAGCACTCTTCCATGGCCTTCGCATCAGAGTGCTCCTAGGTTCCTGCTCTAATTTCCTTGGATGATGGGCTACGAACTGTAAATTAAAAACGAACCCTCTCTTTCCCAAGTTTCTTTGGTCAAGGTCTTTAGCAAATAAAAACACTAACTAAGAAAGCTACTAAAGGATGGCTCTGCCATAACTCCTCCCTGAAAAAACACACTCCTGAAATTCTCACCAATACCTGCTGATTTCTCAACAGCCAGGGAGTGTCAAGAACAATCTATTACACTTCCCTTTAATTTATAATATGAAAATTCAATAACCAAAATAATATAAGAATTTTATCTAAGGTCTCTTTGGTATTTTACACACCCTGCAATTTGATTTTTAATACTGACATGAAAATAATGAAAATCCCTCAATATAGTAGGATGATCAGACAGTATAATTAACTAAAAAAGCCCATGGTTTTAGAATCAGCAGTTTTTGCCATGAATTACAGGAATTTTAGTATTTTACAATGTTGCCCCTCCTCCCAATATTAACTTGAAAACAGATTATTTATGAACTGCCCAAACATGCCTATAAGAAAATACATGTAAATACTGTGAGCATAATAATGAACTTTTTGAAAAAGCATAAATGGAATGGTAAAATGTTCTGCTTGGATACTGGGAAAAAACAGCATTACTGTGATCAACCTTGATATATGCTTTTTATTTTGTCTTGTTTTGAGTGGATTTGTGTATGAGCAGTGGGTCCTTTGTGTTTGTTTTGGGGTCTAAAAGAAGAAATCCTCTGTGGTTTTCCATCTGCTATTTCTACAAAGACATAATGAAGTCTGAGTGGATTTGAGTAAGTCGAGAAGGAACCACAGAAGACAACGCTTTTAATTACTAAATACGAGACGAACCTCAGAGGGGACAGGGATGTTAAACAGGAGTCATCAGTTGAGCTTTAAACATGAGAGAATAAGTAATAAACCTGCCACATTCTTTGTCAGGCCGGATAGAAAGATGCTGGGCACGTGTCTATTCCCTGGCTGGGATGAGACTCAGTGCCATTGCACCTGTCTATCTATCCATGGCTATGGAATTGAGTCTCATTTAAAAAAAAGAAAGAAAAAGAAACAAAGAAAAAAAGGAAGAAGAAAGGAAGGAAGAAAGGTAGGCAGGGAGCTTACAATCCAAGTAGTATTGATTCTTAAAATACTAATAAAAGAGTTATTTATTTTCCAACTTAATCCTTGTTACTTCAGTATCAACCAGCAGATATTTGGCCAAGCAACTCCATTCTTTGGATCAATTTTACTAGAACGATCTTACCTTTACCTTAGGTACTTTCCAAGCTGTAGTGTCTCTTAAGCATCGTTGTTGGAAACAACAGTGGAGTTCCATCTTCACACAGTATTGAGTACAGAAAATGAAGCTGACACTGCCTTTTATCTCTACAGACAAAGAAACTAATATCAAGTACACTCTGTAATTTGGGATAATTTTTCTGAACATATCAACTGTTAGTAACTGACTGAGCAATGGAACAACAAGAATAGAAAATTATCTCAGACAAAGGAAATCAAAAAAAAAAAAAGTGTATGGCTCAGGAACTAACACAGAAGATAAAATGTGATACTTTTTTGGTCTATCAATAAAATAAACTATATACATGTATTTATGCTAAGTGAAATACTAACTAAAGGAAATTCATTTTAAAGGTGTCGTGTATAACTGGAGGACAACTGGTGCCTTAGGACACTACTTGCTTATAATTTATGATTATTCTTAATGTACTTGTATACTGTGTTGTATTAATCAACTTACAAAGCTGTGAATAAGAAAATAAGAGTAGAATAAAACTGAGAGAGGTGAAGTAGAAAGGAGGTAAAGGTAGAAATCAATGAGATAATAGTAGATTTGCATATGAATCAGCCAATAAAGCTCTACTGGGAAAAAATGTCCAAACAAGAGCATGAATCCATTCTACAGTTTCAAGTACAAAATGTCTACTTGTGGTAAAGCAAGGCAAAAACCTTGTTTTTCCAGACTTTTCTTCTGTCTTTTATGATCTACACTTGCTCTCCCACAACCCTCTCTATAATTCATACAAGGGAAGACAGTGGTTTACTACCAGAGTGATGACGGGTTAGAAGGGGAGCCCTGGGACAGGGATGCAGGCATCCATTTTCTTGGGTCTCCCTTCTGAGGGAGGGGTTAATGTTGGCCAATATTATCGGACTAGGAAACCTCTCCTCATGTTTTCTTTGTGCCATGCTGGGCCATCTGCCCCTGGTAGCTGTTCCCTTTTCTTTTGCATTTAATTCTACAACATGAGATTCATGATGACCTCCTATTCCTGAGGTTGAACTCTACTGGCCATTTCCCAAATTTCCTTTTTGCTATTCAGATTCTAAAGGAGGGAGATGTAATATTACTCAGCCCCCATCTTCCGTTATTTTTGCCCCAGAAGGATACTTTATTTGGTGCAATGGCACCCTCACTAAGAATTTGTCAAAAAAACAAAGATCCCTCCAGGTTGTGCCTCCCTGTTACCTTGATTCCCTAACTTACTTTTCGTACACCTGCAGAATTTTTGATATCTTCCGAACATTCCAGAAGAGAAAAACGTGCATTGTTTTTGTACTTTGTAGCTGGTCTTTCCCTGACTACAGCCATGGTGGCTGCTGGGTTGGCAGATGGAGTGTTGGGACATTCCATCTTGACCACTAACAAGTTAGCTGAACAATTTCAATTGGCCATAGAAGCTTCTGCCGAATCGCTGGCCTCTTTGCAAAGACAAATAACCTCACTTGCCCAGATTACCCTACAGAATCGCCATGCCGTAGACCTTCTCACAGCAGAGAATAGTGGTGCTTATCTTTTTCTTAATGAAAAATGTTGCTATTATGTAAATGAATCTATTCTGGTAGAACTACAAGTACATAAACTCCATAAGCTAGGTGAAGATCTACAGAGACAAAAATTTTCTAGAGCTGCCAATGATTGGTCGGAATCCTCCATGTTTTCCCTCCTGAATGTCCTTGTTGGGCCCTTGATTTGTTTGCTTTTGATAGCCATTTTAGGACCCTTTATTTTAAATTGGTTGATAGAATTTATTAGACAATAGGTTGACTCCATGGCATTCAAAACCATACAGGTGCATTATCACCATTTCGCTGATAGAGGCCTGGCTGAATCATGTGATGACATCACCCTGGAGAGGGATGCATAAAATTTCAGATCTATGCAGGCTGGTTCAAAACGGTGCGGACTCAGTGTGGGTACCTAGGAGGGGTGCAAGGCAAAGCACTGCAGCAGGAGGACACAACTGTCCATTTCTGAATTCCTTCGTGAAACAAACCTGATTTGCATAGGGATTGGTGTTGGTCCTTGAACCACTCATTGTGGGGGTCTCCCACCAAGTTAGGCTCTGGCCCTCCTCTCCAAAAGACACCAAGAGCCGCTCAAGATGTGTGAAGAACAACCCTCTGTTCCCCACGAGAGGAATCAGGTCAATGCTTTCCCCTTCTGGTTAATGCCCACTCGTTCATGGATGAGAACCATAGTTGTCTGCCTTCTCGCCAGCCTCATGCAAATTAAATAAAAAGGGGGGAGATGCCAGGAGCCAACCTGACTCCATTTTGAAAGAATAGCTTTAGGTTTTGTTTTTCCTCAGCTATCAACTCCTGAGAAAGCAGATGGCCAATGGTCACTGTGCCCTAAGGAATGTGGTTGCTGTACCCTGAGCCAGACAAAAACATCGGGGCTGCAAGATATCCGCTGTGGCAGAATGCTCAGCTTCTGTGAAATTCCCCCAAACACATTATCCCCTTCCCTGCCTGTATAAATTGCCTGAGAAAATACAGCTCTATGGACCTTGATCAGAAAATTTGACTTGGTCTCATTCTTTGCGTCTCCTGTCCCTTCCATTCTCTCTCCCTTTCTCTTAGGGTACCCCGTGGAAGGTTCAGGTCGGGGCACTCAGACATCAGAAGCTCAGGCTCTCCAGACATTCAACACACATATGCATTGGCTAGATTTTCAAGTCTGAGGTATCATAATGAAAATCATTATACCATTACCTTCTTTGGCTGTGTGAACTTCAATAGATGCCTACTGATTCTATCTCTCTATAGAAATGTAATGAATATAGCACCTAGGAAGATCATTACATTGAAAGCATGGAGGAATGGCTGAAGAACCCAGAAGAAAAACTAAGAGGCTCCAACATAAATCCTAAACTGAGAAAAAAATGTGTGGATAAGTATTCCCTTGAGGACCAGGCAGGAAAACAATAAACATATCTGCAGAGCTATCATAATGCAGTGGGAATATATCAAGATAAAGAAAGACAACAGAATGACAACTGGATTGGCTGAAAATTTCTCACCAGCAACAGGCTATAGGAGAATGCTGTTAAATATTTTCTGCAAACTGTAAAGTACAGAATTCTGTAGGATTTCAGCTATGACAGAAGAGTGCAATGGATAAAAAATAAATATGATGACTATAACCTAGTGAAGCTTAGTCACCAGGGCCTCTCATTCTCACCGGTATCTACAGTGCTGGCCACACATAGCCCAGGAAGAGTGGAGGCATAGCTAATTGGCATTTCTAGCAGTTTGTCTACAGAGACCCCAAAATGGAAGATCTCCTCTCTCTAAGACTTCTATAATATTCTAATCTTTACTTCCATTCTAGAAAAATAGTCAACCCCAATTCTTTCTTGAAAAAAGTTATTAAAATTGTTTAAGCCGCAGGCTTTGTAATTTGGTTAGTTTTCACTTTAGCAAAAAAGACAAGTGATTGTAGGAAAGGGAGTGGGACGGACATAAAGTTAACCATAGACACTGGCAAATGTTTTGAGAAGCTTATCTGAGTGTAAAGAGTGTGAAAACAAATAAATTTTGCATGAATGTATGTCTTAAAGAGTCTCATTGATATTAACACGGGTCCTTCAGGAACACGAACAGCTTCATCAGCAGGAAGATATCAGATGTGGAAAATTACCAGTTTGAAAAGCCTCAGTTAATAGTTGGTGTGGCAAAAATCTGATACATACTTAGATTGGGTAGCTATTAATTGAATCTTTTATAATTTAGCAGTAATGGAGAACCATGGCTTTTATAATGAGATTCTTGACTCTGTACATTTTCTCTTAGGCTTTTTGATAGAGAGCTTCAGAGCAAGGCTCAGGATCAACTGCTGGGAGTGTCTCTTAAGTCCTTCACAAGGCAAGGCAGGCTCCTAGATGACAAGGACTATACGGTAAGATGGCACAATGGAAGCCATACAGAAGATTAACCCTTCAGATAACTGAGTTGCCACCTAAAGAGGACCCAGAACCAAGAAAACAAATAGCTCTATGTTACAAGAGTTGTGACTCTATTTAATTAATAAGCAGGGTTATGAGGGAAGTACTCAGTTCTGCCTCAGGACAAGAAAGAAATGTGCTGAGTTCAATTTCAGATTGGATAACGACAGAGCAAGTGTTCATTCCTGAGTAAGTTACTTTTCCAAGCAGGAGCTTCAAAGGAAAGAAAAATAGATACCTGGCACCATGTCCCAACCACCACCTTAGCATTTGTCATAATTAATTGGAACAGCCTATGAGTCCCTTGAGCCAGAGATGATGTCTTATTCATGAATTATATTCCCCAAACATAGAACATCACAGTGTTAGTGATAACGTATAGAAACAATAAAGATTAGGAATCTCTCAATAGGATGGTAAAAAAGGGTGTGGTTGATGACTACAGTATATTCAACTGACGACTGAATCGACATCAGACAGATGTTTTCTAGGCTAATTCTAGGGAGGACCTATAAATGTTTATAAAGTCTATAGACGCAAAAGAGTAGTATTTCAAGAAACTGTGTGAACATAAGTGAGACTGTGAAAATGACTGGAATTAACTGTCTCTGTCAACTGGCCATAAAAAGAAACTCAAGCCAAAAGACCACTTATTCTCTGTAATCTACTGAGATAAGATAAATAATACTTATTCAATGTTATATTTAAACAAATACTATGTACATTAAGTCAGAAATCCATATGTTTTAAAACTATTTAGCAATAGAGGCAAACGAAGTATATGATGAGTTTTATTAAAGCCTCCATTTTTAAACAATGTTCCTACTATTTGATTCTCTCTGAGCCTAGATGCCTAGAAACATTAGCTAGAAACGATACCTGAGATTAACCTAACAGCTTTAATTTGACTGGTATGAGCTGGGGCATAGGTATTTATAAGAGATTCCCAGGTGATTTAAAAGTATTTACTCTTACAGTCAGTATACCAAATTGCCTAGGAATCCTCTGAAGAACTCCAGGCCCCCAGACAACCAAATTATTTCCCTGGGAGTGAAGCTCAGGAATCAGCATTTGTTGCACCTAAGAGATTCCAGAGTACTGACAAGTTTGCAAGCTTGCCTATTAAGAATCTAAGTCCAGTGAACTTTTTCAGGCACCTACCTACCAAATTGTCATTAGTAGTCATTTAGCAAAGACTACTGCCCTTCTGAAATTTCTAACCTGAGACATGATGATGCTAAAGACTGGAGTAGAAAGGGGCTAAAAAAGGCTCCCCCCCCCACTTCTCGCTCACTCACTCATCTCACAGAAATACCTTTTATAGACTTTCAAGAAAAAAGACAAAATAGCCTTTGTATGAAGAGTTTTCCTCACTGTCTCTAGGAAGTCATAGTTAAGAACTCACTGAGTCTAAATAGTGCTTCCAATAGGTACGAGTCTAAGAACATTCACTGCAGTATGGTGTGTGTCTGTGTGTGTCTGTCTGTCTCTGTGTGTCTGTGTCTGTGTGTGTATACACAGGGACTCTATCCCAGTTGCCTTCATCCACCAACAGCTCCTCAGATAGGCGGGAGCTCTGTGAACTCCTCCCATCCATGCTGAAATGTCCACTGTGTGGGTCCTATGAGGCACCCACGGGTGCTGTGAGCATATGAATGTAATATCCCTGCCAAGTCCAGAGGACGTTATTGAGCAGCAATCCTCTCCAACTCATTACGATTTTCCTGTTGTCTTAAACGTTCTTATCTTTATACTCATAAATTTATTCCAAGTCTCAACCCTCATGAATAGTTTCATTTTGTGGTAGGTAGTGGTAAATGAAGAGACTCACAGTTGGCCAAAGAACAGAGAAGTAACTTTGGAAGACTCAGGCCTAAATATATCTGTATTGCATCTATATTTTATTTATTTATTTATTTATTTATTATTATTATTAGTTTATTTTAGACTTTTCATGACAGGGTCTCTCTGTATAGCCCTGACTGTTCTGTAACTCACTCTGTAGAACAGACTGACCTTGAACTCAGACATCCACCTGTATCTGTCTCCTGAGTACTGGGACTAAAGTTGTGCACCACCCCTGCCTGGCAGCTCTATTTTATGTTTTGAGACAGGTTCTCTTTCACAGAACCTGGACCTTACCTCCAGTTCAGTGGTTCAGCCAGTTTGGCTGGCCAGCATGTCCCAGGGATCCTGCAGTCTCTGTTTGCATAGCATTGGGATTTCCAGGCTATTCGATGCTTTTTCATGTGGGTTCTGAGGGGTTGAACTCAGGTCCTCATGCTTATTCAGCAAGCACTTTAGACTGAACCTTCTCCCCGGCCCATCAAAACCTCTCCCATTTCATCCCGAGATTATCACTCAATAGGCACTAAAATGCTGCTTAGGGAGAGAACTTTACAGATAATTCGCTGGATCTCAAGTTGTAACTTTCTCTCTGTCTCTCACAAAGTTTAGGGGAATACTGTTAAACCTCTGAGCTCAATTCTAGCACCAAAATAGGATGTATGAACATATTCCTAGGGTTTTGAAGGTTTTGAAAAGTAAAAGCAACGAAAATAAAATAAAATGTCAAATTAATACTAAAAGAAAAATGTATTATACAGACAGACAGACACACACACACATATGCACAGATACACACATATTGTCGCACATATTGTCGCCCTTATACCAATATCTCCAGTCTTTACGTATAGAAGTTTTATAAACTGGGAAGCTTTTTTAGCCTTCCCAGGCAGGCTGCCAGTCTTTTTAATGTAACCTTAAAAGGGATGTGAATTATCTATTTTGTATAGACCTTCAGTCTATTTTAGTAACTTAAGTTTCAGTTTTGTGGGTGACTCAGCGATGGTCCTAATTACTAACTACTGATGCCAGCCTAGAAAAGAATCCCTTTTAGGTTCAGCCCCATTTTGTGTTGGGGATGTATGCTATCTTTTCCCAATACATCTTTTATATCCACAGGATATATCTGTGTTTTCCAGAGGGTAAGTAAAAGGAATTATAACTGGACCATTTGGGAAACACTATAAACACTCCACCTGTCTTGATCACCAGGCTCTTGCCAGGAAACAACTTCAGTGAAAACTGAGTGAGATGATGATCCAAAGAAAGATTAATAAATAAAAAACCAAGCTAAGAGCAACTGAGAGTAAAGAAGCATCTATCCCACCATAGTCTAGCAAGGCACCACATGGAATAGGCCTTTTAAAAACATCTTTTATATATTCCCCCTATTTACAAAATGGGCTCACATGACTGCTCAGTTCTATACTGTCAGCATTTTCCCTAAAACCGCACTTTGTTTTCCTTTTATGCCAAAAACCTTATTTTATTTCTGAGGCTCCTGGGTATTTACCCTTGAGAGCCTGGGAAAGTCTCCAGGGAGTCCAGTAAGTGCATAGAGTGAAAAGAACACAGGACAAAGAAACCTGAGCAGTCCAGTCTCTGCTCTGAGCCTCTGAAGGGTCTCTGTCTATTTTTATTATCATCAGAAAATCCTGCTAACATGTTTTGAAGTTCTCTAATAAAAATGCTTTATAAATACCAGCCTGTTTATATCGGAATAAAATTCCTCAGAGAATCAGTTTAGCTATAACTTTCAAACTTGAGAATCTCCTGGGGAAAAGTATTTGACAATATCTACCTTTTAGGATGCAAGCTGGTTAAAATAAGTAGAGTGGACCCACTCTAACAGTAGGTAGGCACAGTAGGCACGACAAAAACCTTTCCAAGCATTTAGATACTGAAGCATCTTATTATTAGGGTGTACTATTAAAAAAATATTCATGATTGATTACATCATATTTGCATGTCTTTTAGAAGAGCCATCAAAAGCACCAGTATCAACAGCATTATCAACAACCTGTAGAGGAAAGACACAGGAATTTTTCAGGCTCTCCCCTTCTCTTCTAGCATTACATGTGCTTCTCCAGTTCTAGGTTATTCCATACTTTCATGTCCTAATAGGCCACTGCTTTCTTCTACCAACATGAAATATCATACAGGCTCAGATCTACCTCGATCGTGGCACAAACAATAATACACATTTAGAAGGAACTGCAAGAATCATATCATGGGCAGAAGCTCAACTCAGTTCCAAAGACATCAATCAGAATTTTAATAAATAAGTGTATCTGTACTTTGTTAATTCTGCAAGTCTCAACAAGAGGGAACAATATCAGATTACAAAATAATAAAATCTTTAATTGCAAAACAAATTAATCATTTATATTTCAATGAATATTAATCAAGGCCTTTATGCTAGTGAGGTATAGTAATCTAGAAAAAAGCAACTCAGTTTCAGAGAGAAATTAGATTTACATAAATCATTACTTAGAGAAGAATCAGTGATGTGATTATTTGCAATCAAGTGGGGGGATGGGTCACCAGGGAGCATAGCCAATCGGTGCACCAAATTCTCTTTAACACCACCATCATCTTGTGAAAGCGTATTTTTAAAGACTGAGTTTAAAAATAATCCTACTTGATATAGTTTAATATGGAGGGGTTTAAAAATTCATCTATACATCACTCTTCAAAGAACTTGCCTCAGAGACAGATTTTTTTTGAATCATTTCTGTTGTTTTGACTTTTTGAATGTCCCTTTCTCTCTTTCAGCTATTTTTTAACCAGGATAAGAGCTTTCCCGTCTTGAGGACATTTAAAAATACTTCATTTTGAAGAAACTATCAAAGGGACATCAACTGGCACATATGTTTGGCATCAGGGCACACCAAATGGCCCAATTAAACCATTTGCAGCCTTTGCAAGACACAATTTAAATGTACCCAAGAAATGTCAACTGGTTTCTCATGCAAAATTATCTTTACCAATGAGCTATGCCTTAGGAACTGAGCACATAAATCCCTGTAGAAATCCAGTTTGTGTCAGCCACACACTGGAGCTGATACTCAGCCTCAGAAGATGCAGACCTGGCTACTGAACTAAAACACCAGGAGCACCTCTGGAAAAAGGTATGAAGGGTGAATCTGACCCTCTATTCCCAATCCCAAATCAGAATGTGATCCCCTATACCAACCTCTAAATAAATGATACAAGGAAACGTAGCTTTTTCCTCTTTCCATAGCACACATCTTTAACTGTGAGAGAACTGAAGAACAAAATGGTTTGAGATAGAATTGTTAGTAACATTAGAACAAGCTATAGCTTCTCCTCTAGACAAACATAGCAACAAGCCAATGGGCAACATCCAGTACCATCCAGGCTCCATGTATTTAGCCATGGACTCAGCCTGTCCTGGAAAGAGATGTTAAGATTGCCTATTTATGTGCAAGGTGTCCATACCTCTGAAGGCAAAAAGGCAAAATCTCTCAGACAGTGGATGCCTTTCTCTTTGGAACCTCTCCTGGTTGCTAAGATACCTGTCAGGGATTCCTTCCTTGACTTGTTCACCAGTCTTGCCTAGACTGTTTTGTAGCCCCTCTATGCTGGCTAGTGGTTACAAATTCGTTCTGACATGCTTTTGCAAACATCTCATCTGCTTTCATAGGTTGGTTCCTACCACTGTATTTCTTTGTTACATTATATGAACTTAATGTAGCTCACAGTTTAAAATGTGCATAAGGGCTAACTAAAAAAATAAAAAGAAATAAGTAAAAAGAATGGCTGTTTTTGCCTTTGAAAAACAGAGTAGGCAGAGGATGATAAATCAGGATAAAGGAGAAGAACATAATCTGTGGCATAAATATTAAGCACATGCAATCACATCTTCCTATAACTGTGCAGAAGGATAGAGTGGTTAGTGTGTCCTAATACAGGATATTCATTATACTGATGACTTTGTAGCAATAATGAACCTAGGCTGCTCTTACTAGAATTAGCACATTTAGAATAAGCATAATTAACAAAAACTTATGAGAATGAACTGTGTTACTGTTTGTATACCATGTTATCAAAGAGCATCATCAAGGTGGGACCGGGTACATGTCTGTGAGTCAAAAATGAGCTTGGACTACATAGGGAGTTCCAGGCCAACCAGGGCTTCATAATAAAATCCTATCTCAAAAAAGAAATGAATATTTTATTTTAAAGTAAGCTCCTTTATTTAAACAACTAGAAGCATACCTAGGCAGTATGCACATCATTTAACAGAATATTATTAATAAAAATTCTTTAGTAAAGCAAATATATCACCCACAGAATTTTACCCAAATGCTACACAAATGACATTAATGACATTCTGTCAACTCCATAAAGATGGGCACTGCTCTCAGTAATTAGACTCAGTGAGATCTTCTTCTGGCCTCTGAGGCCTGGAGCTAAGCTGAAGTAAGAGATAGAAAAGCAAAGGAAATTGAAGTTTTCATAGTTGTTTTCTATATTTACTAAAAGGAAATAAATGTAGAGGGTTAAGTCCCTCTAAAATGCTACCGTATCAGCTTCATTGACCTCACCCCCAAGAGATTATGAATTTCAGAGACGTAAAATGTCTTATGGATGCTATTTCATGGTATCCAAACCCCAAATCTACTCAATAAATGTTAAACTGATTATCTAGATTAACTACCACGAATTCTTTCATTTGTATTTTAAGAGATAAGTTCCCAATGTTTAGTAACATTGGTTTTTGGGATGTAAAGGCCACAGCACTCTGGCATTTGCTGGTGACTAATTTGAAAGAGTTTTTCCTGAATCTCTGCCCCTTTTCTGCACGTTTCCTTCTATTCCTTACATGTGACCCAATAGCATAGTTGTTTCCCCAGCACTGGTGGTCACACCTTCCCCAGTGTGAACACAGTTCCTCCAAAGGACAGGAGAGAATTCGAGCTCTTCAGTCTCTGCAAATTGAGACTGAGCAAAATAGCAGTTTTGAGAATTATAATTCTTATTCATTGGAACCTAACACCAAAGCAAAACACTATTACCTAACTCAGAGAATAAAAATATAAAGACCATTAATATAGGAAGCCATGTATCTCAATATATCTGGAAGTGAGTACTTGGGAGGATCGGGACTTCAGTGCAAGCATAAACTATGATAGTAAGTTTGATGGTAACAGTAAGTTTTGATGTCTCAAAGAATTACAAACAAACAAGGGTGAATAATGTGATAAAAGTTGTTTCTTGGTTAACATATCATGGAGATTTCTTGTAAAAAAAAAGATTTAACATTTAATACTCATAGGAAGCTAGCATGCATATGAAAGGAAGCTGAATAAATGACAACTTTGACCAAATTTTTCTGTAGAACAATGACAGCCCCTGGTACCACATTGAGTGAATGTAAACTTTGTGATGCTGGACTTCAGGCTAAACCCTGAGGTCAGAGACCTAACCAATGAGGTGTTCATTTGTTTCTTTAGATCTGACGAAATGTCACCTCTATTCAGAAAGAGACAGAAACTAACATCTATAAAAGGTGGCTGCTGTTACATGGATACAAAGATATTATAAAGTATTCTTATCCATGAAGAATGCTTTCAGTTGCATACGTATGTATGTATACATATGCATATACATAGCTATTTGCATGAGTATAAGCCACTACAGAATGAATGATAACTCAAGGTTTACTGTCTAGGATCTTCAGGAGATTTCTCAAAAATCACAATATAAAGATCTAAGGTAACTAACACCTCTATTTTTACAAGAGACAGAATCTAATAGAGTCAACCACGCAATGCCTTAAATTTCCACGAGTACTTGAATTTGTCTTCTTTTTCTTCTCCAAGGCTAAGTTAATGAAAACGCAGTTCACTGAAAGGATGAAGCTGAGTGCCTGCTAACTCAGACTACCACTCCAGTCGGACAACTTTGCTATCATGAGTTCAAATGAAAGACAGTAAACTGTATCGTCGAAAACTTATACCAGGACTACACTAAAGTCATTGTAAGATTTAAATGTGATAATTTTACAATAAAACTATAAGAGAATTTTAGGCTTAGGTTTGAAACGTCATAGGTAGTCTGTTTGAAATAATTCATAGTTCAGATTTCAAAGAGCCAATTAATATTTATGGAGGAAAAAAGCAGATAAAAATAAGAAGAGCCTTTGGCATTTATAGGACGTAGGCTTCTTTAGGTGACTATGCCCCCAAATGTGTCTGCAGTGGAATCTCAGTTCCTCAGTGTGGTAGAGCTGGCTATGATGTGTGTGAAGTCTGTGAGCAGCACCCTCAGAAATGAGCTGGTAATGAGCCCTTATTCCTGACGGAATGATTTACCTATGACAGACACTTAGTCCTTTTGGTCTTGTCCTTGTTCCCCTTCTGCTTTACCTGCTGCTCTGAGGCAACATGGATCTCCCCTCTTCCCAAGAAGATGAGAGGGCATGAATAACACCCTCTTGAACATGATACCTTTCACACAAAGCCAACATAAACCTCAGGAATTAAGCTATGGTAGAAAGAAAATGAACAAGGACAGGGTGTTGCCCTTAAACAAAACCACATGAAATTATAATCAAAAGATAGGAGATCTTCATACTATAAGCTTATAAAAACTAGATTCTAAAGTTATAAAAATGAGAAGAAAAAAACATTAAATATGCATGATTCAGTTTGTCCCCTAATGTTCTAGGCCACCTGTCTCTACTATGACACTTTGAGAAGCCACAGTCAGTTCAGCATGTGGAAACCCAGGAACAGTTGTCTAGGGCACTGTAACTTTCTCTGCAGCAGTCTTGGGAGGAATAACCATGTTAAAACAATCTCTCGGCACGCTCCTTCTTTGCAGCCTCTTGCTCACAACTTAGCCGTAGTCAATCAGCAGTAACTTAGACATGTAGCATGAGTCCACGAACTGCAAGACTGTTAAGTGTCTTGCTGAGATTATTTATTTGTACTAATTTTTCACACATTGAAAAGGCAAAAAAAAAAAAATTAACCTTTCTCCGTCACTTACAGGGAACATGACATGCTCCCCAAGATGACAGTCCGCGTGACTCAAGTACTAGTTACCTGTTATAAACTCATGCTCTCTGATACATCAGATGCTCCATGAGAGAGACACTATCAAGTTACTATCTCTGTTCTCCCAGGGCTGAAAGTAGTGGCTGGATCACTTAGGATCATTAGTAAATGTTCATATATGAAGTTCATATACATATATATGTGTATCACATATACACATATATGAATATATACACAAACAGCCATATTTCATGTTTAATTTCTAATGTCCATATGGAATAGGCAGTAAGTACTATTCAGACTCTTGGCAGGAGTCTACAAAGCAAATTCTGCACAAGAATATATTTTGACATCTTTGCAATATCATGTTAGTAACTTTGACTGGCTAAAATTATATACTCTATATGCCATTCAGGGTGTGTCCATGTTGCTTTAAAGTATATGGTCATAAATTTAAAGCTAAATATCTAATTATGAAATGAAGAGATGGAGGAAGTGAATAAGAGAGGGGGGGTAGGAGGGACTGGGACTTTTCATGTCAGAATCCAAGTTCTGTTAAAGTAGCCAAAACTGTCTCATTAGCTGGTGAGCTAATGGAAATGTTGCCAGCGTTTCTTTTAGTGTCTAGAAAACACAGCCTGCAATGTGCCAAGACTTCACTGATTTATTTTCATAAACATCAATGTAATAAACCCAAGAAAGCCAAAAAAGTGAATTTTAAAAAAATAAATATTCATTTGCTATCAAGATGGATACAACCTCTTTACCCAAGCCTCTTACTGTCAGTTCAGAAGGACTGTGGGAGCTAGTGATTCATTTATCATGACTACATTTACAGGCAGTCCCACAATTCCAGCTTTAAAACACCCTCAATGCTGCATTGCTGTGGCTCTAATACAAGTCACGTCATTTCACCCATGTACAGGCACCATGACCTTTGAGGGAAGTCTGTAATATGCATCTATGAAACAAAAGTAATACTCAAGAATTCCTCTTTTCTCCTTCAGAATACATGAACATAACCTTCAGTTTTATGTTTGATATTTTTATAGGAATCAAATGATAAAGCATCCTAGAGTAGTGTCTAACTGGGCATGAGTCCTGACTCATTACTGGCAAGAATCTTGCTAAGTTACCTTGACTCTTCAAATATCAGTGTTAAACCTTTACAAGGAAGTAACAGTAGTTATTCATGACATTAAAAAAAAAACTAAATAAACTCATGTAAAAGACTAGAGAAACTGAGAACTCAATAGAAGTCAATAAAAGCTCTTATTATACATATGTATGGATAGTTAGACAACTGTAGCTTGGGAAAATGGTTCTGTCTATTTTCCCCACTTTCTGTTTGTATTGTTTTCCAGAGACTATCTTAAAAGTTTAGGTATTCCACTGAGGTGGATTTACTCTCACATCCTTTCAGAAACCTGGTATTGATCAAGTGAGGGTCCACTTCTCCATATTCCAAACATGGCAGCAATTCAGTGTTATTTAATGCATGATTAAAAAAAAAAAAAGGCAGACTCAGAAGACAAGAATCTGCTCTCATGCTCCTGGTTGCACTTCTAAAATGTGTAACCATGGGTGTTTAGCCTAGCTCTGTAATCTCCCAAGAAGGGGAGGAATTTTGCACAATAACTGGCCTGTTGGATAGCTTCTAAAACGAAATATGATTTCAGTGGGGAACAAGATAGACAGACAGTGGGTTAAATCAAGAGATCCAATTCGGAGCATATACACTAAGCTGTCTGACTAGTGATCTTTGTGGGCTATTAAAAAGTATCCAATGAGTCAGTAAAGACCAGGAAAAACCACAGAGTGAATGATGCAGTCTTCTCTATCAAAGCAATGAGGACAGTCTGTGGGACGCTAGGATGGAAGGGTCTTTGAGAGCTGGAAAGGATAAAGCAGAAGGCTATGGAGTCGCTAGAACAGAGATGACAGAAGTGCTCTAAGCAGAAGGCTGTGGGGAGAGGGAAGAGTGATGCTCCCTTCCTCTTTGCCCCTCACATTCTCTCACAGGCCTCCAAATGTATTACATGCCTGCCGGTTCTTCTGTGTGGCAAAGCCACATTGTCTATGCCTGAGCGCTCAGGCAGACCTCTCAGAGGGGTTCTGGCTGCTACACTAACTTTTTCCCTCCCAGTTTCCAAAATGTCCCACCCATTTGAAAATATAAAGTGAAAATGTTCACTGAGTTGAAGAAATCCTTTTAATACTTTTATTGATACTCTCATTAAAATCTATTTTCTTCTATAGTACCCTTCACTTGCAGTGTTTTAGCTGCAGGAATATTCTTGTTCTGAGTCTTCACACCAAGCTCCTTCCTGACTCAGGAAACACTATTCCTTCTTCATGGAATGCTCTCCTGCTGCTACAAAATCATTTTCCAGCTGGGTCCTTTCCAACTAAACATCTCAGTTTTAAAATTGTCTCCTTCCGGATTCAATACATCCCCAGGTTATCCTCCAACTCTATCTTCTTTCTTTCTCTTGAACTATTTCCTATACTCTGGAGCCATTCTAGTGCGGGTATATATGTGTGGGTGGGTGTGTACTGGGGAGAGCAGTATATGTATGTGTGGTGTGTGTGTGTGTGTGCATATGTGTATATGTATGTGCATGTTTGTGTGTGGTGTATGTGAACGCATGTATGAATGTGGCGTATGTATGTGGCATGTGTGTATGTGTGTGTGGTATCTGTATTTGTGTGTGATGTGTATGTATATGTGTATATGTGTGTGGTATGTGGGTGTATATGGGTGTGGTGTGTATGTATGTTGGGTGTGTGTGTGTGTATATATATGTATGAGGTGTATGTGGTGTGTGTATTTATATATGGGTGAGGTGTGTATGGTGTGATTGCATGCATGTACATGTTCATAACTTGCTTTTGTCTGTCTCTTGTTATGCTGCAGATTCTTCAGAGGCAGGGATTACATCTCTACTAAGGTGAAAAGACAAAAGGTGTTTTATGATCAAACTAATACATTACTAATTTTAAAATATAACTTTGGCAGGATTAAGGAACTGTTTGTGAGCACACTTTAAACTGGCAGAGACCATCTTCCAGGTACCATACTTGCTGACCCACAAATGATTCTTAAGACTAATGCATTAAACAGCAAATCTATATCCCTCCAGATCTATTCTCCTCTTTTTCTCTCTCTTAAAAAATATGTTTATGTAGGGCACATACACTCGTGTGCATGTGCTTGTGTATGGGAAGAGGCCAGAGGTTGCTGTCTATTGATCTATATCTTACTTTTGGAAACAGTGTCTCTACTGAACATGGAGCTTATTGACTACACAGACTGACTAGCCAGTGAGCCCATGGGGTGGGTCCTCTTCTTTCTGCCTCCTCATACAGATATTCCAGGTTCCTTCCATCAAGCCTGGCTTCTTACTTGTGTGTTGAGGTGCAAACTGAAGTTCTCATTGTACAGCGAGCACTTTAATGAATTTCTCCAGTCTGGCTATTTTCTACTATGTGTTAAAGAATTTGACCAGGTCAGCATTCAGTCTGACCATTTGCCTTTGGCTTCTGAGAGATGCCTGCACTCCTGGGGTGTTGCTCATCTCCTCGCGTCCTGAGATGTTGCTGGAGAGTCTAACAATAAGATTTAGGGTGAGAATCTGCCACATCAGAAAAACAGTTGTGACTTAGAATGGGGCTTTGGATTTGGGTCACATGGTATCAGACAATGTAGTGACTAAGATCAACCACATGGGCAGTCAATCAGTTGTGTCTATGCCGTTATATGGAAGCCCCATACAAACAATGAGCATTAAGACTGAGGAAGCTCCTCTGGATGACAAACTCCATGTTTAAATGTTCAATCTGTAGGAAACAAAGGTGTTCTGTCTTCACAGGAAAAGCCAAGGAAAATATCACATGAGGCTCTTTCCAGACCGGCTCTGGGTGTTTCTTCTAGTGGCCAGATTTTGTTCCCATATTTCCAAATATTAAACCATACCTCTGAGAATAATAGTTTCAATGTAATATTACTAGTCCTTTAAAAAAATATTGAAGTAGGAGGGTTTTTGCAAACCTCCGTGCAAAAGCTGTTGGTATAACAGGCAAAAGGAATGAGTTTAGGGCTCTTCTTACTGAAACTCTCCAAACTTGTCATTGGCTGAAACTTTCAACTTTACTCCCAGATTTAATGGCCATTTTTCTTCATGTTCGAAGTCTCTTTGATAGTGGAGAGTAATATTTCATCTTTAATTTTAAAGTAGAAGGATAAAGTTGTTTAACATTATATAATAAACAAGTAATTAAAGTGAGATTTCAATCAGTTTTTCAAATAGCAGAGCACATGTTCTTTCTATTATAATAGGCATGGGAAAGTTGGTGAAGGAATAAAAAAAAAAGATAGAAAAGAATCTTTAAAAGTGCATGGTGCCAGGCAGTGGTAGTGGGTGACTTGAATCTCAGCATTCAGGAGGCGGAGTCAGGTTTATCTCTGAGATCAAAGTCAGCCTGGTCTACAGAGCAATTTCTAGATCATCCAGGAAAATACATAGAAACCCAGCCTCAAACACACACACACACACACACACACACACACACACACACACACACACACACAAAGGCCTATATTATAATAGATAAAAAAATTAAATTTTTAAAAAATGTGCTGAGAAAGGAGAGATGGCTCAGTGGGTAAGAGCACTGGTTGCCCTTTCAAGAGATCTGCGTTCAATCCCAAGAAGCAACATGGCAGCTCACAACTTTCTACAACTCCAGTTCTAGGAGATCTAACACCCTCCCACAGACATACACACAGTCAAAACACCAATTCATATAAACTAAAAATAAAATAAAAAAAGGAAAAGATGAGTGTATAAAAGATAATGAAAAATATTGAAAATAGTAGTCTGATATGTGGAAATCCTTGAAGTATATCCATGTGATATGAGGCTATTTGAAATATAAGGCAGGAACTACATAAAAAAACAATATATTAAAAATAGAAAAGCATGCATTGGAGGTTAAAGTATGCATGTGTCATCATCTCATGCATGGATGATGACCTAAGCACATACATAGAGGGACCACAGACAATAAAAAATGAGAGGAAAATATATGTGTGAAGAACAATGGCTAAATTTATTTCATGTATCACAAATACATTCACACACAGAAAAGATACTTGACTGATGGGCAACATTTTTTACTATTGGAAATGAACACTTCATAATAAACTTTGGCAGAGAAAAACAAATTCTGCATGCAATAATTTTTCACACCTCCAAGATGATATAAATTAATATGTAAAAACCACCAAGGAAAAATTGTTGATTTTAGTATTTCAATGAAATACTAAATATGCCACTTAAATTTGTCAAATTTATGCATGTTTTGTGAGAAAACACTGCTTCCCAGATATATGGGTAAAATATCAAAATGCACAACAGATGGACTTTAAAGGTTGGCAAAGATTCTCTAATCAAGTGAAACTATGACTTTCAGGAAGACATGAACCAGTGAACTTTGACAATTTCAATTCACTTTTTAAAATAACTGTAAGATAACATATATAAAATGTAGGCAAATGAAAAAGTCTCTTAGGACCATTATGCACAAATTTGAAGGCTCTTCTTTTAGGGTTTCTTTATTTTTATTTGGTTTTTGAGACTGGGTCTCACTCTATAATTATGGCTGACCTATAACTTAATATTCAGCCCAGGCTATGATCAAACTCATGGCAATCCTCTTTATCAGCACTCCCTCAGCCCCAAGTACAAGTATTGCAAGTGTGAGCCACCACTTCATACTTAGAAAGTTTCCTTTAATTTCTAATGACAACTTAAATACATACAGTAATAATGGTAAAAGAGCCTGCCCAATCTCTGAACTTTAAACTTCCCAAGAGAAACCATAAGGTCATTCTACTTTTGGAAAAGACATTTCTCGTCTGCAATCCAAGTCCCCTTTGTCATCTTGTCCATTGAAATAAGGGTTCAATGAGGAGCTGAAGTCATTGAAGTTTTTGCCAGTAATAACAGAAGAGCAATTCTTTGAAACATTTGAGGATGGTTCTCAGTCACAAAGGAATGCTGGGTACATGATGGAGGGGCTGCAAAACCAGTTAAGTGTACCTCATTTTTTGATTCCTTTTGCATTGTAAAGGAGTTTATTATTTTGATTTTAAATGTTGCTGTCTTTAGATTGAGCAAACTTAAGTAGATCTGATTAAGCAAACAGACTCCTTCTTTTATACCAACTCCTTGTTACTAGACGTAGCTGCTGGGCATGAACAAGTTTGTTTTGTGTCAGTTTGACAAAGTGCTTTGATCAGTTAGATTGTCTGTCATAGACAATCTGCAATAGAAATGCTGCTTCACAACTCAGACATAGACATTGGTTACAACACAGGTTTTAGTTAAAGTAGTTCACATTTTTATCAGATATGCAGGGTTAAGTGTAAAATAATAGTGGAAATGTTCCTAGTGTGTAAAGCCCAAAGAATCTTTCATTAATGAAAGAAAGCTATCCATTCAGTCAACTAACCTGGACTCTTCAGGCTTTCAGAGACTGAACCACCAACTAAAGACATACACAGGCTGGACCTAGGCCTCCCTCCACTTATGTAGCAGAAGTGCAGCTTGGTCTTCATGTGGGTCCCGAACAATGAGAGTGGGGGCTATCCCAAAAGCTGTTGCTTGTGTGTGGAATCTGTTCTAGCTGGGCTGCCCTGAGTGGCTTCAGTGGGAGAAGATGTGCCTAGCCTTACAGAGTGCCAAGGTACTTACAAGTACAGACTTGATGTGCCAGTGTCGGGGAAAACCCAGGGAAAGTGCTTTTCTCTCATGAGCTTTGATTGCTAAAATACTGGGGAACTCAAAATGTTCTACCACAGCACAATGGCTGTGTTAGCAGTGACTTTGACACCACATACGTAGTACGATGCTTGAATTGCTCCTTAGGTATGTGAAAATACTGCCCTACTGCTATTTGTTGTATATAAGAGAAGGTGCATATTCACATTACATTTACATAATTTAAAATATTATCTTTTTGATAAGTTGACAAATTTTTTGCTTAAATTTCTAAAGCAAAATATGACTTTAAAAGCATATATTTACTTTTAAAGAAAAGTAAGTTATATGCTACTCAACGTTTGTAGCATATAAGCCTCTTCTAAGTCTACAAACAAAACTAACCCACTTTACAAAGTGGGCAACAGACTTGAACAAACATTTCTCCAAAGATAAATGGCCAATAAGCATATGAAAAGATTCTCAACATAATTAGTCATTAGAGAAATGCAAATCAAACCGATGAGATGCCACTTCACACCCACTAGGATAATTAGAATTTTAAAAACAAGAACAACAAAAACAGAAGAAAACGACACTCATATATAGTTGGGGGAGAGGGTGATGTAAAGTAGTGTAGGCAGTTTGGAAACTAGTTTGGTAGTTTCTCAACAAGTTAAACATTAGAATTGCTACCTGGTATGGCTTGAATTTAGAATGCCACCAAGGCTAGAGTGTGAAAGGTTTGGTGGCCAGATGACAGACAGGCTTCTAGGTAATGACTAGAACATGAGGGCTCTATTTCACCAGTGGACCATCCTCTGACACGGTAGTAATGCGATGGCATCACTGATGATGGTAGAAATGTATGATATGGTGTCACTGGAAGAGTCGGGGCACTGGAGATGCCTTTCCAGAACACACAGGTCCTAAGCTCCTCTTGTCTGTGAGTCCTGCTGCCCTGAGATGAGGAGCGCTCCTCTACAGCCTCCTCCTTCCATGCTGGTTTTTTCTCAACACAGCCCAGACACAAAGTCAGCTAATCAGGTAAGGAAATCTCTGTCAGGTGAACAAAAATAATTCTCTCCTCCTTAAGTTTTTTTCCGGTATCTGTCATAGGAAATAGGAAATTCAGTAAAAACCTTCCCATCATTAATTCCATCCCTAAGCATATACCTACCAAAACCAGAAACCAGTCATGTAAATAGCTGCTTGCATAATATATTTAGTAGCATTGTTCACAAAAGCCAGAAGGTGAAAAACAAGCCCGGTTCCTCTCAGTGGCCGAATGCTTAAATAAAATATGATACAAGAGAAAGCAATTCAGTTACCAAAGGCGTGAAATACTGATCTATGCAGTCATGTGAAAGAGGCTAATAAACACTCCCCGTAGTGAAAAGACCCAGACACAATTTGGCATATATTTATGATTTTATCTACGTGTAATTTCCACAACAGGTTAGGTCTTGGAAATAGAGAGCAGATAAGTGGTCGCCAACAGCCAGAAGGAAAGTAGAATAGGGAATGTCAGGCTCGACTTTCCTTTTGGTGTGGTGAGAATGTCTTGAGACTTAATGTGTGTGGAGAGTACACAAACCCATGACATTACTAAGTCCTGCTGAATTTGTACACAGTACACTTAAAACAACCATTAGTTAGGAAATCTTTATTTCAAGGTTTCAAGTTTGTAGCAGACTTCTGATGACTCTGTAATGACAGATAACTGTCCATAATAAAACAGTATAAGGTCATGAGAAGTAAGTGGAGAAGAATTTTTAAAGAAAATACTTTACATTGGCCAAGTCTGGGCCAATAATGAATAAAGTCACTGACTTCCACTTATTGTGGGAGGTTAATAATCAAGCGGTCTTTACTTGTACTAAACAAATGGGAATAGAAAAGCTATTCCTGAGTGTAAGATTATAGTAAAGAAAGGAATTACACAACTAGTTTTACAGCCATAATAGAAGTGATTCAGGCAGGAACCATGAGTAGATATCGAATGACCACATGAGTTAACATTACTGTATATGTTGATAAAAATGTTTATTTGTATAATATCTATATGAACTTAACAGCTTAATATTTAAAAAAAAAACATTAGCTGTACCATAGAAAAACATGGAACACAACAACTTTTCTTACATAATTGTCTTTAGAGCAATAATGATACCTCCCTGCTATAGTATATTTGCATTGATATTAAAATGTACAGGTTCTACTCAGAGGAGACACATTTACCAGAAAGAGCCTTCAGTTGAATGTGCAGAAACAGATCTGTGGATAAAGGCTCTGGCTGCCAAGCTTAATAACCTGTGTTTGATGGTGGAAGACAGACCTGAGTCTCTTAAGGTCTGTCCTTGGACCTCCTCATGCATGCAGTGGCATGTGCCCTCCACTCTCCACTAAATACATAAATAAATGAAGAAAAGAAGAAAAACAATTTACTAGAAAAGCTACAGTAAGAGACACTGTACAAATTTTATAAAGTCAATGTGATCTGCGTGGCTAAATGTTAAATATTTTTAGTCCAAAGTATTTTAAAGAAATCTGAAAACATGTCCCTGGGCCAAATCCTCCACTGGGACTAAGGGATGGCTATATAGAACAATATGAGAACAGCTGATAAAATCTGAACATAAAATATAATTTAGAAGATAGTATTATACCAATGTTCAACATTAAGTTTGATCGTTGTGCCTAGTCTGTTTAAAAGAATGCCTTTAGAAAGGACCTAGCAAAAAGAGCAATCATACCTGTAACTGATTTTTAGATAAATGCTCACTGACAGGAATTAAAATAATATTAGGGTGAACATATAGACAAATATATTTCTAGGCCCATACAAATATAGAGGAGGGGAGAACCATGCAGATTTATCAACGTGTAATCACCTGCTGAGCGTGCTCTGGTTGAGACTTCCGTATTCCTTTCTTGTAACTTTTCTACAAGGTTGGAAATGGTCAAAACTAAACACTAATTAAAAGATTATCTCTGAGATAGGACTATTACATCCCCCCCCCCCATTCAGCCTTCATTACTGCATACAGCTGTGATGTGTTTTCATCCACTGATGGCCAAGTTTCTCCTAAGAAGCAGGACAAAGGAAAGGGACAGTCCTGTCCTCTTTGTATGTTCTGCCTTCTACAAAAGAGTTGCCTACAGAGTCAGCATCCATGGAATGCTGAGACCATATTTTAGATGTCTAAGTCGTTTGAGCATTTACCATGCCACTTGAGAACTATCTTCCATTATTTGTCATCTGTTAAATAGAGGTGACTCGTCAATGTTTTCTTAGCTGTGTTACCAATTTAGTAGCAGAACTCATCCACTCAGCAAGATAATACTTATTTATAATGGTCTTTTACACCAACTTCCTGGAGTAATTAACCTCTGGCTTCTTGAAAGTGAAGTTTGAGAAGTTTTCTATTTGTGATAAATTGGTGTGTGTGTGTGTGTGTGTGTGTGTTCTGTTAACTGTTCAAGCTCCGATAGTCAGTTCTTCAAATGGTGATTATATTTCTGTAGAAAATACTTTATGGATTCTCCATCTTTACTTAGTGATTTTGACTGTTGGACCACAGACTCAGAAAATCAGAGCTAGAAATAATCTGAGAGATATCCAGCTTTCATACCCTTATTTAAAAAAAAAAAGTGTTCACAAAGATAAGAGCTTCACCCAAACAAACACAGGAACCTGATATTAGAAATAGAATCACTCAGTCACTTATCCCATGACCTACAAACTTTCTACCTAGCATAATAATGCTGCATCAAATAGCTGGGTGTCCCTTGGGCTGGGTATCATTTTTAAATATTTGAGAGAACCTACAGAACACTAATTTGCTTTTCATAAGCATTATATTCACTATATATTTTCAAAGCAAGATTTATTTCCAGAAATGCTGGGAATGCTTTATTTCTTGAGATTTAGAAGAAACCCTAGTTAATCTTGGGCCCATGTAAAATATAAAATAGATGGGCACACTAGGCCTATCTTTAGCCTTCTCATTTTTGGACACATTTCTGCTTAGATGTTTGTTCCTCTGCCAACTAAGAATTCTCTGAACAATATTTAGATTCCTTTGGAAAACGGAAGTTGGCTCACAGTGCTCTCGTCAGCACAGACCTGCTGGGTGCTGCTCTAATGTTCTTGTTAATGGGGCTAGATTACAGTATGAGAGGGTGACAGAGTCCCAATTTTTCCTAAAATGTGTTTTTAACTTCTGGAAACATTTGAACACTTTTTCCCCCTTCATTTCTAATTCTAGCCAAGACTGGAATCAAATATCAGATTTTAGCTATAAGGGTAGATTTGCAGAGATTTGGGCTATGATCAAAAACAGAAATGCCAAAAAATCATCAGACAAAATCTATTTCTATAGAATATTTAAGAATAAAGAAATCTGGGACAATTTCCCGTATGGAACTGACTGATGAGAACCTTTCAACAGAATTCTAGAGCTCAAAGATCAGTGGGGGAGGACACTTGGAGCTGGATGGTGCAGACAGTGCTGGAACCTGGAGTTTGGTCAGTTTCCGTGTCACACTAGAGAAAAACTCAGGGTCACCTAAAATAAAGTTTGTTTACAGACTCTTAAAAGTTCTATCCATATGTATCATAAAACTAATTGGTAGTTGCCAAATTAGATGGCCAATCTTCTGATTTAATACTCCAAATTGTAGGACTATTTAAAAATATGCAGTTGCTCCTTTCGTTTTTGAAACCAGTACTTGACTAGGCTTCCCCACTCCTAAGCACCTCTGGCCTTTTGTGTCATTTTGTGCTCGTGACTCTTTGCTTGTGGCTCTTTCATTCTCCTCTCCTGGCCTATCTTTCCACTGTGATCATATTCTTGGAAGTTAATCTGTATACTCTTTCTTCAGTTTGCTATCTAAAGACATACAGATGACTTCTAAACTCATACCAACCCTGAACTCTCTGTTGAATATTGAAACTGAGATTTAGACTAAAAGTAACCTAGAACTTAAAACACTATTTTAAACTACATAGAGGTGGAAAAGAAGGCTTCACTTTTGCTTCTAAGCTAATTGTCCTTATCCTTACATAGCAACTGTCAGTAAAGTTAGCTAAAGAAATTGTCTTGCGCAATGAAAGTTTGGTCTAATCTGATAGTTTAAGAAATTCCAATAATATCTCATTGTCTCTTAGATTAAATAGTTAATTCTTCAACTACCATCTGGCTCAGCATTTGAGAAAAGGGAACCACTGGCTTCACTATGATCACGTGTATGGACCAGCTCCTCAAAATTCAAACTATGTGTGGATGAGTATATCAGCATCTCCTGTGATGCTGTTAGAGATCCAGAATGTTAAGCTAACCTCCAGGTCTACTGACCCCGACTCTGTAGGTGATTCACACCTCTGGAAACTACTCGATTGCTGACATCTACTGAGTGGGAATTTGGTACTGCCTGCCCTGCTGATATTTGCTGCTAGAGTCTAAGGCTGAAACTATTTTTGTACGGCTTTGTGTTGTTTGATTGTGTTTGGAGTTCTGACTTCCGTTAGTCTGCACAGGGCCTGCTCATTCTTTTTCAGCAGTACAGGCTTCCGTTGGCAGCAGATTCCTGAAAGATGAACTTGTCTTCTACTCAGTCTGAAGCTCAGGAACCAGACCAACCTCTGCAGTGGGGATGCTCCTCACTGTTTCCTCAACTTGCCTTCTATGGTTCTGGAAAGTTAAACCCATGGGATTACATTACAGTCCATGGGACGAGTCTGTGGTGGGGTCAGATTGTTCCATCATGGCATAACAGAAGAGCAAAGAGATACTTTATGAGATACCTAAAGAATGGTAGTGTTCAATGCACCTGCTTATGTCTGAGCTAAAACTATAAGGTGACTTCACAGGAAGCCTCTCCAGCTACCTCATTCTCAGTTCTTCTTTTTCCTCTCCCAAAAATACAAAGTAAAAGGCTTTTCTTCTCTTTCCACGATGTCTTGTGTTTCTTCTTTGTGACTGTAGCTAGACCTTAACACTTGAATGGGTTCCTCTTCCAACTAGGGGAAATTGCTTGAGCTGAGTCACTGTGGCTCCGACACAATCCAGGAAACCTTATCTCAAGACAAATGCCTAGCTTGCTGTATTTGGTGAGGGAACACACACCACAGGGCTTTTGTACTAGGTGCTTCATCTGCATGTTGCAGATAATTTTATGTCTGAAAAACAGCTGAATATTATATAATCAAGTCTATTTATTAGAATTTCTTTTGTTACAAATTTTAATGTGTCTTTAGAGAAACAGATGAACAGATCTGAGGGGAAAACGTGTGTGTGTGTGTGTGTGTGTGTGTGTGTGTGTATGTGTGTGTGTTACACAGTTGAGAAAAGTATCAAAATATTTAAAATATTTTCTTATCTCTCTCTGAATAATTCTACTAGATACCCACCTACATAACTTCACTAACTAGGTACCAGAACCATGCACCGCAAGATGGACTTCTTATCCAAACCATCTGTTTTCTATATTCCATAATATCCATCAGGAGGAGTCTTCTCAGGTCTGAATGTAAAGTATCTTTGGCAGGTTGACAAAATGGCTCCATCGGCAAGATAAAGGTACTTGCTGCTCAGGTTTGATAACTCAAATTTGATCCCTAGAACTCATACAAAAGTGGATCATGAACTGACTCAACATCCTCAGCAGATGTCAGGCTCACTTTCGAAATCATTTATCTGAAAGTATATAGTTGACTATTTCTCACCTACTACCTCTCCCCAACAAATAAAATTTCAGGTTAGTGAACATGTTATCTTTTCATTAGACTGTTTATTCCCAGGAACATGAGCAACAATGGGAGAGGTGTTGTATGTATTTTTTACTTACTATTTTTGGTTTTTCAAGATAGCATTTCTCAGTGTAGCTTTGGCTGTCCTGGAACTCGATTTGTAGACCAGGATACCCTCAAACTCAGATATCTATCTGCCTCTCTGCCTCTGCCTCTCTCTGCCTCTGCCTCTCTCTGCCTCTGCC
>NW_021604633.1:15578320-15630728 GCF_004785775.1 Grammomys surdaster | reverse complement strand
TGCCTCTGCCTCTCTCTGCCTCTGCCTCTCTCTGCCTCTGCCTCTCTGCCTCTGCCTCTCTGCCTCTGCCTCTCTGCCTCTGAGCCTCTGCCTCTGTGCCTCTGCCTCTGCCTCTCTGCCTCTCCTCTCTGCCTCTGCCTCTCTGCCTCTCTGCCTCTGCCTCTCTGCCTCTGAGCCTCTGCCTCTCTGCCTCTCCTCTCTGCCTCTCTGCCCCTTCTCTCTGCCCCTCTCTCTGCCCCTCTCTCTGCCTCTCTGCCTCTCTGCCTCTCCTCTGCCTCTCTGCCTCTCCTCTGCCTCTCTGCCTCTCTGCCTCTCTGCCTCTCTGCCTCTCTGCCTCTCTGCCTCTCTGCCTCTCCTCTGCCTCTCCTCTGCCTTTCTGCCTCTCTGCCTCTCTGCCTCTCTCTGCCTCTCTCTGCCTCTCTGCCTCTGCCTCTGCCTCCTGCGTGCTTGAATTAATGGCATGTGCCACCACCCCTGGCTCGAATGTGTGAATGAATTAATGCTTACATGAATGAATCAACGCAACTATGAAAATGTGAATGAATGAATGAATGAATGAATGAATGAATGCTGGAAAGAACATGAAATAAAAGAGTCACATGTAAACCTAGAATTGGATTTTTAAGAAAACAATCTTATAGTGTGACCCAAAAATGTTAACCCTGGGGATTGTCTGGTAAAGGAACCTGCCACACTGCCTGATGACCTGAGTTCCATTGCTGAGACCCAGCAGTGGAAGGAGAGAACCTATTATCTTCAGGTTGTCCTCTGACCCCCACATACAAGTCATGACAAATATGCATACCCACACACAAATATAATAATCTTTTTAAAAAATGTAATCTTACTATGTGTAAATCTTTTTATATAGAAAGCACTTATGGTGATCTTTATCAGGCCATTATTTAGAAATCAGCAGTTGTACAGAATATTGGTAAATCATTCTATATGACAAATATCTGCCTACCATTTCAGTAGTGAATCATTTATATGGCACTAGTGTATGTACTTCACATAATGAAAATCCTTTTCTTTTCATGATACAATTTTTAAAGAGCAGAATATTTTCTTTTGTGCTAGAACTAATCACATGTCAGAACAATGTATAGTAAATTGTAAACCATGCTTCTTTCCCATCTTTATTTTTTTTCAAAATTCCTATAATATACCCATGCCACTATTGGGTTTCTTAGGAGCTGCCATTATTTACTAAAAATAATGGAAGCAAAATCAATGTTTCCTTGAATTAAATATGACTTCTTTATAAATCAAATATTTCAGAATGGACATTTATTCTTACTTGAATTGAGCATGTTTTAAATTTTCTCACAACTTTATCTGTTCTGGGAAAGTAAATTTTGATTTGGGACCTTAATGTGATATTACAAATCACATTTGACACTTGTGACAAAAGTATGTAGCTTGTGCATATATACTAACAGATAACCATTTCTAACAATTCCAACTGCATGTCTAACTTCACAAATATACATATGTAGAACAGGTTGTGCGATACTCATACACACCCACCCCCCCACCCACACATACACACAATTGCCAAAGGACTTGCAGTTGATTTAAATGACATTAGAAACTTAGAACTTGTTAACTGAATGTTAAAAAAAAAAGTAAAACATTGCTGTTTCTGTTGTTTAACAATTAAGACAGGTTATGGGTCAGTCATCTCTAAACTATGAGTTGTCTATTTTTTTCATATTAAACAATTTAATTTAATTTTCCTTTTCTCAATGCATATTATGTCTCAGGTACCAAATATACAAAAATGAAATTATCCTGGCCTCTGAAAAATCTTGACAGTACAGCCCACAAAGAATCCAGTGCATATTCATTTTGAAAACAGAAACTTCAAAAGTCTCAGCATTAGTAAACTTTGTCAGCAATCATGGTATCTAAACTGCTAAGCACACAATCTAAGCAAACAGTCTGCAGGCATAGCAGATGAGAAACAGCTGGCAGCTTCAGGCTGTTCACTGCTAAATGAATTGAAGACTTGTAATCAGAACTACTGAGGATATTATTGATAGGATAAGTATTTGTGTACTTTCCTGTGAATAAACTTCCTTTTGTTCATGGATTCAAATCTAGAGTCTTTGAGTGATATTAGACATTCTTCATTTAATGCTAGAAGAAAAAAAAACTTAATTTATCGTTACTGACTTAGTTTACTCTTCTGCTGTTGTGATAAAACACTGAATAAAAGCAACTTGAGGAGGAAAGGATGTATTTTAGCTTACTATAGTCTACCATTAAATGAAGCCAGAGGAGGAGCTTCATTAAGGCAGGAAACCAGAGGAAGAAACTGAAGCAAAGAACACTGCCTACTGAATTGCTCCACTTCTTTTCCTATACACTGTAAGGCCAGCTGCCCTGGGGTATCTCCAAGAGCAGTGGGACTGGTATCCCTATATTCATCATTAATCAAGACAGTTGCCTAAAGGTCGATTTAATGAAGAAGATAAGGTCCCTCTGAAGGTGAAAGTCCCTCTTCGCAGGTAACTCTAGCTTCAGTTTACACACTTGCACTAACTGCCATACTTAGTCAATTCTACTAAGTTTGGCATTTTCAAAATTGTTCTGCCAGGAATCTGCAAAGGGTATAGGGCTGATGATGCACATGCACACACACACACGCACACGCACATGCACACACATACACCAAATTGAGTGTAATAAAATTACAACTTTTGAAAAAGGTATACATCTAAACTTCATGTTTATTAAAATTTTATAAATGGCTAAAAGAGAAAAGAATCTGAAAATAAACCAACAAGCAAATCCCTACAACTTTCATCTTCACCTCAGACTGCCTTGAATTCACGATTCCCTCTTCTGCATCAGAGTGCTGGGATTATAGATAGGTGTCACATAAGGGGATTAAAAAAAATGAGGCTTTCGGGGGCTGGTGAGATGGCTCAGTGGTTAAGAGCACTGACTGTACTTCCAGAGGTCACGAGTTCAAATCCCAGCAACCACATGGTGGCTAACAACCATCTGCAATGATATCTGATGCCCTCTTGTGGGGTGTCTGAAGACAGCTACAGTGTACTTACATATAATAAATAAATAAAAATTTAAAAAAAAAAATGAGGCTTTCTAGTGTTCTGCTTTTCATATTCATTAAGCTTATTCTATTGATCTTTGAGAATGCAAAAACAAAAACAAAAACAAAACCCCTGTGGTTGCACTTAAATGTTTCCAGGTTTTAGGTTTCTTAGCACCATATGCAACATCTATGCTCCAGGAAGACTTGAGGGGTGTAGGCACATGGTACAGGTGCAGCACAGAGCAGAAGCTCAGGCCAAGGCTTCAAAGATCTCATTCAATCAGGAGCTCCTGTGCCAAGAGGTCACCTAACTGCCATGGCTGTTGATTAAATAGTGAAATAGCAAATCATGCACAAAAGTTATTCATTTATCCAGGCGATGAATCAACCCGTTTGCCTAGCTGTTATTTGCTGAAAACAGTAAGGCAGCCCAAAGTATGGAGACTTCTCCTCTGGATCTATAATCCTATTTCTCCTCAGGATGGGTTCAGAATAGCACTTTAAACATCTTTAATGGGATATTAAGTGGCCAAGTCAAAACATGAGGAGGGGAAGGATAGAAACAGAAGGCTGAATTCAGAGTCCTAAAACTCCCTCCTTTGAGGTTTCGCAGGGAAATAAGAGTCAGGTAGCTTTCTTCCTGTGACTTGGTGGGAGCTAGAGGGCGGAGGACAATCCCTGAAGCAGTGTTCCCTGACTCTACATGCAATCTGCATGTTCATCCCCAAGCACCAGGCGCTGGTTCATGGACCTCATTCTGAATTTAACAGGGACAATTTGGAGGCTCTCAGCTGCAGTCTGACTCTGAACATGTGTTTGTTTATTGGGAGAGATAGCACCACACCATTTACTTACAGAGACAACAGAGCAAGTCTAATAGGAGACTCTGAAGTTTGCTCTTCCCATGTTTATAAGGCACAGTGCTCAGTGAGACCCCAACAAGCGTGGGGATTAAGAACAGGTCAGGAGAGAATCTACTTTGCTTATTTTGATTAGGTGGGCAGGCAAAAAAAAAAAAAAATCTGTCTTTGTAACACTCAGATAACCTGGAATTCAACTAAATAAATAAATAAATGCACCTTCTGTCTCCTGGAACTTTATCACAGTGCGACGCTTTGTAAATGCTTGCCGGCATTTTCAAATAGGTTTTGTTCCCACATTTCTTTCTTGGCTCTATAATGCTGTGCTCACGGTTTGAGCACCAGACTTCAAATGAGACACCCATTCAGAGCATATTCAGACAAAACGAGTGGTTTCCTTAGTAATGGGAACTATGTGAGAGCCTCAGCCGGTCAGGCATCTGCCTGAGCTTAGGGATCAGGCAGGAGCTCTCGGTGGCCACAATGCATCTGGAGAGCACCCCAACGTCTCACTCGTTCAAAGCACTGAACATCCATGGCATCGCGGATAAAGCACTAATTTAAATAACTGTTAGGGAAGGTTAAAGGTGTAATAAGTACTCTTAACAGTGAGGGTTAAGTTGCACGTTTTCCATAACATGTCTATGGAATGGAAAGAAAACCAAGTGCTCTCTCAAAAGAGACATCTGTTGTTCTTTTGTTTGATTATATTTTAGACATTTCCTTACCTCAAGAAATGAAGCGTGCCTTATTCTTTTTCTGTCTATGCTTAAAGGTTGCTTCCGATTTTGTAGTTTTCTGCATAGCAATTGCCTTAAGGGAGAGAACTTTGAAGTTCTGTTGTTGAACAGGGCGCAGATTTTGCCTGTGTATAGTCTCATACATGCAGAAGTAGGGCTATGTATAGCAAAGGTACAACAATACTAAAAGTATATGTATGTATTTATACATTTGCTTAGTATCAGGACAATGCAAGACTTATGAAAGAGCTGCTTTCTCTCATGAATAAAATAACTAACATTTGGCTTTAGTATTCTCAGAATGAAGAGATGGCTCCTTGGGTAATGTGCTGGCTTTGTAAGCATGACGACCTGAATTTGGACCTTTAGCAAATCATTTAAAAGCTGGACATGATGGTGTGTCAGTAATTTTAATGATAAAGGAGAGGTGTATGGAAACACGAAGATTCCCAGAGCTCACTGCCTAGCTAGTCTAGTCAAATGGTGACACCTTGTAATACACACACAAGCACACACACAATATGAAAGTGACAAAGATATTTGACGTTCCCTCTATCTGCCACAAACAAGTACACAAACTTGTGTGTACTCCGAGTCACACAGCACACATGTGAACAAGTGCATTTGCATGCACTACTACACAACAAATAATTAAAAAAATCCACTGAACACTAAAGGCAGACAAACATAGAGAACTACCCTGACATAAAAATTATGAAAATAATGAAAAATTTATTTGATTTAATATAATGATTGCCTTTGAGGATAATTGTTTATAGATATCTTTATGTCTATAATCTAATTCAGAGGCTAGGAATATGGACAATATTTTGAGGTAAGGAAACTGTAGCATAGTCAAATTATGTTAGCATTGTACTGTGAACTTAAGGCTTAATCTGGCTACAAATAAGAACAAATAGAAAAGCAAAGAATAAATAATAATAATAATAATACCACCAAAGAACATGCAAGAAAGAGTAGAATGGGGGCTGGGATGACATTTGTCAGGGCACTGATGTAAAGTCCGACAGACGGTCCAGCCTCAGTGGTACACTAACTCCATGACAGCACGAGTTAAATGACCTCAGCCTCCTCTTTGTGAAAACACGAAGTTCCTGGGCGCCTCACAGCACTGTCAGAGCAAGAGTTTAATGTGCACAATGCTTGTCATATGCTAGTGTCTTACATATAACTGAATTCAACGACAACAATTTATTACTATTCTAGGCATTTTTATTATTTCTGCATGTATAATTTCTCTATTTGCATACCAATACATGTTTCAAATTATGATCTCTTCCATTGTGTTGTGTGGATAGCTGAAGAAAAATCATGTATACTTCCCTGAACCACAGAAATAATAAATATAGTAAAAGAATAACAATATTATGCTTGCTATCACACACAATTATACATCAGCATTCTTGAAGCTGTAAGGTTGTTTTATTTTCATTTTCTAAAAAAACAACAGCAACAAACAAAAACCAAAATAGAACAAAACACCAAAACACTGTAATGCATTTCTTCCTCATGGCTCTTTTTCACTTCTTCAGCTGTTTACATAACTAATCTTGGGTCCAGCGGCCCATGGTCTTGCATAAGTATCAAAGCATACCTGGGCTCATGTGTATATTCATCAACATTCTACAATTAAGGGTTTAAAGACTAATTCTGCTATGCTTAGGAATAATTCCTTTCTTCTCCATGAAACTTCTACTTCAAATTTTTGCACCTGTTTATTGAGTAATTATTGAGCAGTACGTTGAGATAATTACTCTGTGATACAGGACCAGAGGCAAAGCACAGCAAACTCAATTTCCCACAACAGAGAACAAATTTCCCAGAAGAAGAAATCACCTGAAGATTAAAGAGAAAACAGTGAGAGACAGTCATGGTAACATGATGTGCATGCCTGAGTGTTCTACAAGAAGACAGATGAGTGTGGATGAGAATGGCAGGGGGGATGTCAGGGCAACCATGGCACCTAAGTAAGAGATGATAATGGTCCAGCTGAGGACACACAAGACTCGGAAACAGGTGGGAGCAAATTCACTACCAGAATAACTGCAGGATTTGAGAGTAGGGCCAAGGACTTCTTTAGGTAACTTGGCAGAGATATTACAAGAGAACTGCTAAACAAAGAAGGAAAAGCCAATTCCAAGGAGTTAAAAGGTCAGTTTCACAGATATAAAATTTGAGGTACCTAGAGGTCATATAAACAGAGATATTTGTCAGACAGTTGGATAAAGCTATGTGTAGGTGGACAGACAGTGCAGTGATATGAGAGTGATAGGACACAGGGAGAAAGAGTCACAGTGTCTAAGATAACAAGTAAGATGACAGCAGCTAAGGAACAAAGGTAGGAGGAAGTGTAGGTAAGAACCGAATGATGGGGGAAGACTATGTAGGTGAGTGTACGAATGGATACAATGGGCACGGCTGCTAGAGAGGAATCTTATTGCAGAAACCAGATTTAAAACAAGTAAACAAAGATCTTAAAAAGTATTTAACAATGATGGTGTGACTCTAGCAAATGACAGCTCTTGTGAGAAACTCAGTAAAGGCAGGCTGAGATGGAATGACAGGACAAGATTAAGGACTTAATTGGGGATTGCTATCATTTAACTGTGAGTGAAAAAGAAGCATCCGTGTAGATTTTATAGAAATATGCAAATTGCAGGGTGGTGTGGTCAGCAAAACTGACAGATACAAATTCTTCATGACACAAAAGTAGATGATTTTGAAGGATCCGGAGACTGACAATGAGAAACTCATGCTCTGATACTAAAAAGAGGATTTAGTGACAAGTCTGAATGAGTGTGGGTAAGTGAGTTGGGGGGTGGTCAAATTTAGGGGATCCATTTACAGTGCTCTGATTCTAATAGTGTAATTTCTGACAGTCAATGACTGAGAAAGGAGCTAAAGAGACAGCTAAAGTTGAGAATCATCAAGGAAAAGAGGACGAAGGATGACTGAAGCAAACAGAGGAGTCTAGCAGCACTGATTAAGGCGTGCTCTGTGACAGGCAGAACCTGCACCACCATGTAACTTCCTCCACATGCAGCACCCCACCCCATCCCCAGGAACAGAGAACAAAGATCACAGTGCTACTCAGTGGTTCTCTGTGGACAAGCACAGCAGAGGACTAGGCCAGGAGAATCAAAGTGCCTAGTGAGCTTAGAAGATTGACTTTGGTGGGCAGGAAAGACAGAGCAGAGGGCATCCATGTGCAGATGAAGAACTGACTTCAGAAGATGTGAGCATTTTCTGTCAAAAAAAACTAGGCATAGAGGAAGAGCTCTAAATTACCCAGATGGATGGGAGTTATGGCTAACAGCACAATACAGAGGCTTATCACCTGAGGTCAAATCGTCCCAGTTACCTTAAGAAAAAACTGATGTCTATGAAGTTAGGTGTTCAAAGGAAAGAAGGGGAGAGAGGAAAAATAAAGGGTGCTTCCTTTCTTTTAAGGGGATTAGTAATTTCTGTGATTCAAACTTAAAAATTGCAGTCACTAAAGTTTAATAATAATAATAACTTAAGTGCAAAAAAATTCCTGTTTGCCAGCACTCAAGTCTGAGTCAACTGGGAACCAGTCAAGAAAAGCAAGGAGTGTGTGAACTATTCAGTGGAATGCTACTGGGACAGGAAAGCCAGAAGAAATGCCAGAACGTGATAATTATTCCCATACACATGTACCTATAAGTACAAGAAACACCAGCCATAAGAGATGACAGAATGAAGGGTCTCCAAGACCAACAACTCCTAGAGATTGCATTTGAGTTAGGGCCCAAATACAAAAATATGTGGAAAATGGGTGAAAGAAGGGTGAAATTTATACCTGAGTAATGAAAACTAGGGCAATAATTGGGAGCGTATCTGCAGTTCTAGGAGAATATATTATGATTTTAAGGTGGAAATAATTTGATGAATCAAGGTTAAGTTCATAAAAGCATCAGTATAGCAGAGATGTCTCATATCTGCCTAGAGTCGGTGGCTTTCTCCCTGGAAAATGTGTTCCCTCCAGTAAGAGGACTAGGTCTAAATGATGGACAAAATTATACATGGAAAAGGAGGCTTCCTGAATTTTCCATCAAGTAAGAAGGAGAATTGAGTGGCAATGATAACAGTCACCTTCTGTCTCTTCTATCTAGTGGAACTCAAGTAACAATGGCATGAAAATAAAATATTAATGAAAATTCAAACTGTCACTTAATTTCTAGATGCAGTATGACTATGTGCCTAACTATCTTATACACCTTATCCACAAAAGATGTTTGCTTGAATTTCCTGGATATCACGGCATTGACCTCTTACATGGACAAGAATAGTTTTCATTAGGCTACCTTTACAAAACATAATAGTGCAAAGAAAATTCCAACAAAATTTGCCTGAGAAAATCTAACTGAGAAAGGTTATTTCAGGTCACCTTGGTTCAAAAGTTTTGCCTAGTATTTATATGAAATAACGTGTCATCTTAGTTATTAGGTTTTAATTATTGTCAAGAAATTACATGAATCTCAACAGAGTGAGACATTACCAACTGTATTTATGGAGTCCTAAACAAAATGATGTAAAAGAGGAAGTGGTCAGCAAGGAAGAAGGGCAAGTCAAGAAAATATATACTACTCTCTCATCATAGGATGCTCTGTCGTGAATAATCTCATGTACTTAATGTCACCAAGCTGACAAAATTTGTCCCGAGGGGACTCTTGATTTAGATATTCTTTTACATAAATGGAAGAAAATGATCACACAATGGCTGTAGCAAATGACTACTGTAGTTAATAATCTTTAATATAAAAACTGTATTGTTGAACATAAACAGTGCAGGGAATCTATATTTTGCCCTCAGGTTGCCCACTGTCTGAGAGCAGATCATATATAACCTGAAACACATGTTGAAGCAAAACAAACAGTAATAACATTTCTGAACATGATAAACACTACCTTCCCCCCCCCCAAGATAGTGTTTCTCTGTGTAGTCCTGGCTGTCTTACAGCTTTGTCTGCAGATCAGACTGTCCTTGAACTCAAAGATTTACCTGCCTCTCCTCCTGAGTGTTGGGATTAAAGGTGTGTGCCACTACTACCCGTCTTAACTTTCAGTGAGATGATCAGGGCCTCTTCAATTGATATGAACAATTTTTGCAGACGTTTTTGTAGAACGACTGATTTCATTACAGAAATAAACCCTAAGAATGCAAAGTGTGAGGCTGGCGAGTTCACTCAGAGGTTCAAAGTACTTGTTACCCTTCCAGAAGATCTGAGTTCTGCTTCCTGCATTCCTTTGATGGTTGATATCTATCCATAACCAAGCATCCCTGTGAAAAACATACACCCATGCAGGCCAAATGATCATATACAAACTAAATGAAAAATTCTAATTAAAAAATTAAAAACCAGAGAATGCAAAGTTCAATAAGTGATGGCGAATGAGATGGTGGCATGCTCTGAGGGATGGATAGGTCAGAAATAAAGACTAGGCAACAGGAAGGAGAACAACTCAGGCAAGGTGGCACAGTGGCTCAGTGTCAGCCTTGGGGCACACCTGCTACTACTGGATTACACCAGTGAGCAACTCTGAGACACTATGCACACTCAACCAAACGTGCACTTGCTTGATTTGTAAATGAGGCTATCTCGTGTTCTACTGTGTGTGTGTGTGTGTGTGTGTGTGTGTGTGTGTGTGTGTCTGTACAAGTACATGCATGATCATGTGTGCATATGTGAGGGTGATAGACATGTGGTTGTGCAATGCACATACATGTGGAGGTGGAAAACTCAACCTCCAGTACCATGTGTTAGTCCTCGGGTACTGTCTTCATACTATAAAATGGGTGGTAGCGTTTTTCATTGCCTTAGAACTCACCAAGTTAGCTAGGATGGCTGGGCAGTGAGCTCTAGAAATCTGCCTGCCTCTGCCTCCCCAAAAGTGGAATTACAAAAGCATGCCTGTTTTGGTTGTTGGTGTTTTAATGTGGACTCTGTGGATTGTACGCATGTCTTCATTCATGTACCATAAGCACTTACTTAACCCGGCCATCTCCCATCCTAACTATCCAGTGTTCTAACAGGGAAGAAGAGATCGCACAGTTCATGAAAAACAGGTAGCTTTTACCGAGGTATGTGTACAAAAAGTTGTCATTATTATTGTTTTTGCTGTTAATGTGATTTAATTACATGTGATAATAACTGAATATTGTTGAAAATGGTAAATATTATATGAAACAAGTCAGCTCCAGAGGAGAATTTATATATTATTTTAAAATAATAGCTACTAGTTACACATAGAAAAGTAACTGACTATATGACAACTGAAAACAATTTTTAAAAAAATATACAGAAAAAGAAATACCACCCATTTATTCCATCAATTTTATTTTTAGCTTTATAGTATTCTTATTTTCAGTGATTTTTCCACAACTTACAAATTATGGGACACTATTATTCACATTATCTTTCTTTCATTTTATTTTACTTTAAGACAAACATCCTAGTATATCACACAGGCTGGGCCAAAATTTCTGGGTTCCAGAAAATCTCCTTTTCACTCTTTACAGAGGCTGATATTTGAGCCATGTGCCACAATGCACAACTACCTGCTGTATTTAACCATATTTTATAACTCAGGATCATGCTATGTACACAGAAGGAACATGCTTTCAGCCCTTGACGTGACAACAGCTTGGCGCTTTGTTCTAATAATATTTTAAGCACAGCTAATGAAAAAGTCAGTCTTCTGACGAAAAAGAACTAAGACAGGCAGATATAGAAGAAGAAAACTTTTAAACCTAAATGAAAACAAAAGCAGAAAGGTAAGAGACAGGATTAGAGAACAAAGCAAGAAGAAAGGATTTGTTTCCCTGATGACTTCCCTGGTTTGCGTTATAAACCTACCTGAGCGACAAATGGACTTCTTTTCTTAAAATGAAGTGAAAAACTTCACTGAAAATAACAGCTAAGTAAAGACCTCATTTTTTTTATCTGTCCCCTACCTGTCTCTGGTCTGTTTGTTGTGTGAGTCTAAACCTATGTCTGCTGAATGCTCTCTTGTGTTGTCTGTCCCTGTTTTTTGTTTTGTTTTGCTTTGCTTTTTTTTTGTTTGTTTGTTTTGTTTTTAAACAGATCAGAAATTATCACATGGGGAGGAAAAAAAAATCTCAGGTTTTACGTGTGATTCTACAAGCTAAAACTCATTAGAGAAGGAAAAAGAAAACTAATCCAACATGATTTAGACCAACACTGAAACAACTGATGAATGTTCCATGTTAACCATGTTTCCAAACAGAGAACATACCTTTCAGTGTTAGTCTACAATGGACCAAATCACTGGAGACTTTCTTAAACATGGGTCAGTCGGCTATTATCAGCCACTTATTCATGCGTATGTAGCCCTCTGGATGTATGAGTGCATATTTCTGACTAGGCGCCTGCATCTCTTTTAGCTTTATTTCTCAAATCCTGATACTCATAGAATCCCATCA
The DNA here is from genome assembly GCF_004785775.1 of Grammomys surdaster. Taxonomy (NCBI): domain Eukaryota; kingdom Metazoa; phylum Chordata; class Mammalia; order Rodentia; family Muridae; genus Grammomys; species Grammomys surdaster. The sequence continues at coordinate 15,618,578 of NW_021604633.1, read as the reverse complement.
CCAACACTGGACAATACAAAACCATCCACTGTCTAATGTATAAAATTCATTCCTTTTGTAAAATAGTAATTTAGTTTTGGCTTCCCCTGTGACTGACTACATTGAATTGGTTGACAAAGCTATCAATCAAGCATTCATTCATTTTACAAATGAATATTGAGTACCCTGTGCAGTGGAAAGAACACTGGTTGTGTAACCAGACAGAACTTAGTTTAAATTTTGGCTCCATCATTTAATAGTTTGGAGACACTGGACAAATGAAGACTTTTTGCCCATGTTTTTATATTGTCTAGTGGGGATAAAGATATCTGTCTTTTCTGAAGATATAAGGTTTAAACTTGTAAAACAAACCCAGATACACTAGCATTCAACAACCGTTTTCTTCATTTTACTCTCTTATGGAGGGAGATTAAAGATGTAATAAAACATATGCCCACCTTTCTGAGAATATTACAAACTACAATGGAAAAAAAGGGAAATTTATAGAAATAATTGAGAACAGAAGTGCTAAGTTTTTTGTTTTTTTTTTTTTTTTAAGAAATAAAGGACATCTGTGTGTCTAGAAGAGGTCTTAGCAACTAGTGAATCCCTGATGAAGTAACTTGCTCAGGAACAGGCAGACAGAAAGTCAGGGAATGGAACACAGGGAGAAAAGAGCATTGCAAGCCAGGGGGAATCGGCAGCAGAACGATGATGACGCTGACGCACAATGGGGAGGAGAGCACTAAGGAGAACAGCAGCACGCATGCCCGGTCATGGCACAAGGCTGAGCGACAGAAACCAAGTCCAGACTTCAGTCTTAACTGCATTTTTGGAAGAATTGCTGAGGCTCCTTGTAGACATCAGCTATTTTAATCCCCAGAAGAATCCTAGGAGGAAAATGATATGCCAAGATGCTACTTAAGCTACACTCCATGGATGACACTTCACAGAGAAGATTCTTCACACAATGCCTAGGTCACTGATCAGCGAGCAGGTAAGGACTCAGCCAGCCACTCGGCCCTGACTCTACAGGCTGCTCACTGTCCTGACTACTTCTCTTAAAGGAAAATACACAGGCAGAGAAATAAATCCTAGGATGGAACGGCTGCAAAGATGTCTCCAATTAACTCCGGCTACTAAACCCACCAAATGTAAATCCTAAGCGACTCTTACACAGTGATGAAGGCAGGACTAATCAAGCACAATTTAAGGATTAATTGTTCATTCACACATTTTCCTTTCCTGCAGGTCATTTTAATTATATGAAATACTCATGTGATGACTGCTATAATACAGATACACGATATAGGTAAAATGTAGAATCGTTATGTAGGGAGTTTGCGATGTGCAGTTCCTATCACTATGAACATACTGTAAATGAGATACAGAGAGAAAGAAGGGGAGGAAAAGAAGCAGGAGAGAACACGCAAGAAGGAGCAAAGAGAAAAGGCACATTTGTCAATCATCTACTAGATGACAGGGTGACGGCCCGAGAAGCTCAGGAATCGAGACACTCTACCTCTGGCTCTCTGTGAGCAGCTATGTGTTAAACACGTCTCTTGCCTTTCTACAACACAACCTTCCCAATGCTCGGGCCCTGTAATGTGGTTCCTCGTGCTGTGGTAACCCCCTAACGTGAAGTTATTTTGTTGCTACTTCGTAACTGTAACTTCGCTACTGTTATGAATTATAATGTAAATATCTAATATCTAGGATATTGAACATGGGACCCCTGTGTCATGTAACTGCCAAGGGGGTCATAATCCACAAGTTGAGAACAGTTTTTCTAGAACATTCAAATTCCATGATATTATGGTTGTTTTCTGATTACCACAAGCAATTTTAGGGCATCTAATCCTCTTAAATTCTTAGCAATCTACACAGGAATATCCTGATATGGTGCTTCATCATAGAGAGGATATGTAATAATATTACACTGAATGACTGTCTTCCCTGGTATGTTAAGAAACCCCTAACACACTTTGACTCCATGCTGATGATAATTTTGTAGTAGAAACCTACAGCCCGAGACAGTTCACATCTTCTTCATTTATGGCCAGAGTTATCCCTCCCCTCTAATAAAAACTCATTTTTAATGCCCCATGATATTACACTTAAAGACAAGTACAATATATTTCTGATCTATCATGAACCTACATTCAAAGAGCAATCACATGTCTTACATTTGAAAATACAGTAGACATTTGATAAAAAAAATTTTTTCTAGGAAATTATTATAAATAAGGCAGTTTTTGAAATAGTATTCAATCCTAATTAATTGTAAAAACCCTTTTTTTGAATGTATGAATAGTTTGAATTTAAGTACTACAAGTTATTAATAGTTTTATCTCATAAATGATTTTTTTTAAATTTCCTGTCATTACAGACAGTTGTGAGCTGCCATGTGGGTGCTGGGAATTGAAGCCAAGTCCTCTGGAAGAGCAGTTAGTGTTCTTAACCAGTTGAACCATCTCTCTAGCCTCCTGTTAGTTTTCTTTTTAAAAGTTATTTTTTTATCATGTTTGAGCCTCACAACTTATCTTCATTATGAGAGCATATTGAAATCAATACATTATAATAATCAACAGACTACTGAATTTGTTGATTATATAATGAATAACATTCAAAATAAAGTGCTTAAGAAATCAGCATAACATAAAAGGAATTTTTTCAAAAAGTTACAATTATAGCACAATTCTTGGTGTATATGCTCCAAAAATATTTCAAATGAATATGAAAATTCAGTACGTTTCTAGTGAAGAAAGCAAAATTAGCGGACTATTAAGTCATATGAGATGCACTCCAGTGTAACAGCCCAACACTCATCATCCTCCCACACCTCTGAGTGGACGTTCAAGTACCTGTAAGAGTCTGGTAAGAGGATAACACTCAGAAGTAGGTGTCATTTGGCCAATGAAGAAGCCACTTTTGTTTAGCATTCCTGTGTATCGAAAAGATTAGAGTTATCAATTATATATTAAAATAACAATATTCTGAGGAACACCTACAATACCAGCATTCAAAGTGCCTAGGCAGAAGGTAAAGGCCCCTGACTCTGTCAACAAATTAATCAATACAACAAATACCTAAAGCATTCATAGATTTTGTTTGTTTGTTTGTTGAAAAGGAAATGACATGAAAGTGTTTGACAGTCAAAAGACAATGTTAGTGAGGTTAAACTTCCAGGCATATGGTCATGATGTAGAACACTGGTTTAAGTCACTTCAATAAACACCTTAAGAAACAATTAGGTGCTAATGCTTTTGCTTTCTGTTGTTATTCCCCCTCCCCCAGTAATCTAATAAATGCCATTTCCTTTTCCTCCACTAGAGGGCAGTCTAGCAAAGCAAGGGCTGGACTCAGATAAGGCAGCTTTGGACCTGTTGAAAATTGATCCCATGTTCCACTCTTCTCAGGAAGCCTCTTCAGTATACTGTTGGTAAAACATGCCTTTACATTCTTCTACTTGTCACAGTCATTCTGGAGCTGAACACACGATGATGCTGGCATGGTTTCTAGTTTAAATATTCAAAATGTTTTACATATAATTCCTATGAAAACATTTTTTTCTAGTTAAGTAGCCATTCAGAGTTGATAGCTTTAAGTACAAAAAGAGATAATTTTAAGTATTCAGTCTATTGTAGAGAAAAGCATCCCTGAGTAATAAATCATGCATCTGAAACACATACACAGGCATGCATACAAACGCGTACAGGCACAAGCAATGCCACATACAACACCTAGCCAATGTGTGGTATCAGATTTATTATACCCTGTATAGAGAAGTGGTTATAATTGAAAAAGTTTATTTTGTAAATGCTTCTCCTTACACACCATTGTTGTGAGTTTTGGAGAAGCAAATATGTGTTGTAATTTAAAAATCTGCTCAGTGCAGATAAGAAATGTCATTGTAAAACCTAAACAAACAAGAAAAAAAAACCACACACAAAAAGCATCAACAAGAAAAAAAGGAAGGGAGGGAGAGAAGTCAGGAGGGAGGGAGGGGGAGAGAGAGAGAGGAGGGGGGGGAGAGAGAGACTATTAACTGCATGCACATAGGCTGGTTTAAGTAGGATCTGTAGGGAATCCAACAACAGACAGGAGAAGCTGCAGGCTGCTCTCCTTATATGTAAAGCCACTGCTGAACTTCACAGGCAGGAGTCAGAGTCGCTATCAGGTATTTTTAATATTCAGGAAATCCTTGTTCATAAGTGTTTCCTGTCTGTTCTCAGAGGAAAAGAAAAAAAAAAAGAACCCAAAATCAAAATAAAACAAAAAAACTCACAGTTTCTCCAAATGACTGATAACATCCCAAATGGGAAAACTTGTTGAAAATCGCTGCACACTGCTCCAAAAGAAAAAAAGAAAAGAGGAAAGAAAATGATTCGAAGGAAAAATATGCAAGCCTGTTTCATTTATTTGTACCCTAAGCAGCGCTGTCATAGGACAGACAGGCTGCTTCAGCCAACCAGGCTGGAGCAGCTGCGAGTGCTACATCTTGGCAGTCTGAAGCGATTGGCTCCTCTCTGGGGAGTGGAGGGTGTTCAGTTATTAATGACCGCTGAGCAGGCAGCACCATGTCAGTGTGACAACTGATCTGGTGAGCGATGCACCACTAACCACCATGGAAACGAGGAGAAATACAGCCAGCTACCAGGATCTCTCTCCACTGGATTGAGAGCCTCAGCCTGCTGCTGCCAGAGAGAGTTCCAGTCAAAAGAAGGAATCCTAGCTGCAGGCTCCTGCCTTCCTTTATATTTTAGAAAAAAGAGAGCGAGAGAGATACCATTGCTTGCATGTGTGCATATCTATAGTATATAATTGTGTATACTTTATTACACATTCATATGCACCTATTTATCCTGGGGCAAGAAGACAGCCATGTGATTATCTCAACCAAGGAACTGAGCAAGCAGGGGCACCGGAGGAGGGCTATCCCTGCATCTGCTAAGGCAAGGTAAGTTTAAAATATACCTATCTATTTAAATGTTCTCTCTTTCGTGTTTTTGTTGGTGCCCGAGTTTTTACACATCAATTCTCCTTTGATGCTTCCCCCTTGTCTGAATTCTAAGGGCATTTTTTTCTTTGCATTTCACTTTTGAGTGAACATGCAAACCCCGCTGGCTCTGCGTGTGCCTAGCTGTGTTCGTGGGATTCTCAAGCAGGCATTTTACTAGCCTGAATGCCCATCAGAGGATGTGAGTGGGAGAGAAAAAGCAGTGCCGGGGGAGGAGAGAGAGGAGGGAGAGAGAAGAGAACAGAACGACCAAGAGAGAAGCCGGGAGAGAGAGGAAGGAGACCCGGAGGCTGGGAGAAAAGGCAGCCAGAGAGAGGGGAGAAGGAAAGAGAAACAGAGAGGGAGATGGAAAAATCGGGGTCCTTTCTCCCCCTACGGTTCTTGTAATGAAAAGCAGATCACTCATGTTTCTCTGTTCGGAAGCCAATGAGGCGTTGTTTTCCCCCGTGCCCCAGGGGATGGAGATTAAGGTGAACACTGTTGTGTGTCAGGAGTGAAGGGCACCAGGCAGAGTAGCAGAATGAGCATATCACAAACAGTTATTGAATTTCTGCCAGGCTACATCTTACCGATTGTGGTAAATGATTTCCCTTTAATAACATCCCATCCTCTCACTGCTCTGAAGGGACAGTGCAAGCGGCTGCTTGCTAATGCAGCCTAAGGAGCAACCATGCTAGGTAAAAGGATCCTATGAACCAGAAGAGTTCTAATCGCCTTTGGTAATTAACAGGATCGCAGTAGGATGGCTTCAGAGTGCACTTCCTATTTATGAAGACTGTTTGCTCAAACAGACTATCATATTCCCTTTGCTCTCACTGAGCGGGGTGACTTAACTCGGCTCTAATTTATTCATTTTTAACAATATGTCCTTGTTTCGGTGCCTCTAATTTTAGTGAAAGCAGGCTATGACCATGAGTGAGAGTCTTCCTAGTTCAGCGAAAAGGAGACGGTGTGACAAATGGAAAAATAAGTACAAATTTAAAATACTTATCAGGAAAACAGTGTGCCCTGCTACAACAAATACTACTTATGCCCCCAGTTCCTCTTCTTCGGTTCCAGAAGCAACGCCTTTGAGACAGAATTACTGTCAGTCAACTCAGAGCATCCATGTAGTGATGATTCATGGAATACTCTGTGGACCGATTTTTACTTCCAATCTTGTAAGGGAAAGCCAGCTACTTAGAATATGCTTTCAAAGCGACACCACCAATTGAGGATGGCTGGGGAAACCTTCACTGCCCCGGCTAATGGGTCCCGTGGAGACATTAAAACAAACCCAGCGTTTATGTCTCATCGGCTGGAGCTACCTCCTCTCTACTCTTAGTTCAACTCACAGTTACTGGAGTCAGCTTTGAAAGTGGGTGCTATTCCTTTCCCAAATTGTGATTTCAGACTTACTGGTTTCCTAGTCTATAACAGATGCCAGGACAGAAAGACAATAAGCAGCCACTTAGATCCTGCCACCTTCCTATCAACGTGTCAAAAAAAAAAAAAGAGCCAGTTTACAATGTGTAATGTAAGGAGTCAATTAATTCCAGTGACCTTTGTAAACGACGACAATAAAGCAGTCTGACAATCTGCCGCTGCCTTCGATTTCCCCCTCTGTGAAATGAACAAGTTTCAGGAAAGGGTTCCTGCTCGGAGTGAAAAATGAAAGGAGCTGAAGCATTAGCTAGCAATATTGGCAGCCTGGCTCGCGCTGCCTCCAACGCCACATGCAATCTATACAAAAAACACAGTGATTTATTACTGGGAGGAAAGCTGTTGCATTTGCTTCTCTCCTATTCATTAGAAGTGCTGCTGTTGCGACAGATTGGATCCGTTATTTTGAGGTAGCACCTAACTTCCTGAGCGAGAGGGAGGGCTGCCAGTAGAAGCCCGGCTCCTCATCTCAAAGCCTGTAATGGAGCACTGAGCACTGCAGTGTGGATGTCAGCTTTTGCCCAGACCCATTCCTGGGAAAGTTTTCATACCAGACACAGACACATACATCCTTAAATCTTACCCAGCCTAATTTTAAATCACAACCAATAACAGCTAAGAAGAGAGGATTCGCTCTTTAACCTTAGAGATGTTCTTGTACGTATTTTGTATACCAGCAGTACCCCTTTGAATCGGAAAAATACTGGCACTCCAGGCCCTGGGTGGTGTCGGGAAGTACCAGTGAGTTTGGTGTATGGTAACCCACCCATGCTGGGTGATGGACACAGAGGCATGTCCGGGAGATTTGGCCACCCATGCTCTCCGCAGTTATGAAACAGAATTGGAAATGATAGCTTTGTGGCAAGGCAAGCCGCAAAGGGCCATCTTTCCAGGGTGCTGCTTGTTTGTAACAGGCGAAGTGATAAGTTAGAATGCTGGTGGCTAGGTGGAATTTTTCATTGATGGCTGTAGTTGTTGCTGCTGTTAATGGTTTAGTAAAGTGTATCACCTGCTTTCTAGGGCAGCAGTTTAGGGATGAGGAAAAGGTAATCAATTATGAAACACTAATGTATTTACTGATTCTTTGTCCCCAGATCGGTTTGAAGTTGCAATTTTCCCTTACTCTTAGGTTTACCTCTCTCTGGTGTAAAATTACTGTTGAACTGTTGAACGTAACATCGGTGCCCACCACAAGCTAAGGCAGTGGATCAGAAAGCTTTGTAACCAAAGGAATATTTGAACTGAAATGTTAGTGCTAAGCTGGTGGACCTGAAGTTCATTAAAAGGAAGCTACAAGCATTGTCAAAAGTGAGCCCAGACTTCAAACCTAAGTAACTGTGCCCCAAAGAATAACTGAATGAAAAGTATATGGTTCTAACCTGTCTTGAGAAACAATGTCTACATATATAGCCTACATGGCTTTAGTTTTGAGTGCTGAACTATTTACGAGTTGCTTCTTTGATATATGAAAATAAACATAGTAATAAACACTAAACACATCTATAAAGCTTATGTACATTGTCAACACAGAGCTCTCATACTCCCTATACAAGGAACACTTAGGAAAACTTCACTGGGTACAATCTGTACACAGGACAACATAGAATCCTACCCCTCATGTAAAGTGTGTCTAGGAGGCAAACATGACATCTAATCCTGTGGTCATGATGTAAAATGAAATAAAATTCCAGTATGAAAAAGTAGATGTCACCAGTGGATGAGAAAGATAATGTGGAAAATAAATAAAAATGTTTCCTTTTATTTGACAGAAGGAATACAGAATCTCCAAAGATACTCTTTGGAAGTCAGTCAATACAGGATTAGTGAGGGAGACGTAACAGTCACCTCAAATCTTCGTGAAGTTCAGTATCTAGCTACCTGGTCACTTACTATATTTGAATAAATGTGAATTTTGTACGCCCCTGTTTGCTATCATATTCATTCATCTTTAGACCACGAAGAAAGCCTATTTTCTTTCTAAAGAGACCATTACATATTTTACACAATTACACAGCCTCAGCACAGGAGAATAAAACATGGTATCTTCATAGGCTAACAGCATATTAGAATAAAAAGCAATTCTTCCAATATGTTCATTTGATATGTGAAGAGGACCAAAGAGTTTAACACTTTTATTAGTATAATGAAATAAAATGTCATTAGATCTTAAATTTGCTCAGCTATTTACTAGAGAGTTCTAGAGAGGAAACCCTTTGTATGTTCATTCCATTATTCAAAGTTGGCTGCCCCTGACTCAGAGAAAGATGCAGACTATACACCATTTAAAAAGTGTTTATCAAGATAATAAAGTACTATAGAAACAGAAGTCACCATCTAATAACAGTGAATATTTCAAGTGCATAACACAGAGACATTTCAAACCCTGGTTCCCATTACTATACAGTCCATTACACTCTAAGGTGAGTCATACAGTTCAGAGTGTTCCCCAGCTGTTCAAAATCTTAGGAAGAACTCACGCACCCTTGGCCTAGAGATGCAGTTGTTAATTGGAAGCTGTACATTTTCCTAAGAATCAACATTATTTTTGTCTCAAATATTTCAAGACACATAAGATTGCCCTCTCCCCACTCACTGTTGGTTCTCACACCCCACACCTAGCCTGTAGGTGCCAGCAGAAAATAATTTGCCTCCTCGTCCCAATTGTGACTACTGTTTTTTTATTTTTGGAGTGACAGCCCTTATAAGCAATGCCATTTCTCTACTTTTACAGCTCAGAGGGTTCTTTTCCTTTTGTAAAATTTCTATCTGTTTCTAAAATGTTCTCCAAAGTTTAATTTACATAATAGTAACTAACAGTCCTGGAAACTTTGGGGAAATCAAAAAGGATGTTAAAAATGCATAGCAACACAGTGATGGTGGATATTTTTTACTCACAAACCATCTTTTCATCATCGCCCCTCTCGGCAACCTGGAAGGCCAAGCACGGTAGTTCTCCTAAGTGAGTTCTTGTTAGGGAAGAGGGAGTGTTGACATGAGTAAAGCCAAAGTTTTGGGTGAGCAGGTGGCAGGAGAGCAGTACTCCCTGCCAAGTCTCAAACTCAGGAAGCCACCTTTCTTTGTGCTAACTCCCTCTCTGGACCTGAGCCTCCCTAGGCTTATGTCTTCCACATGGTGTCAATATAGATCTCCATTGATTTCTGCAAACTAAAACCTACATTGCTTAATTGACATTACAGTTTAGAAGGGCCCTGCCTGTGTTAAATAGGAAAAACAACCACTAGGACTGATGATGAATGCCTGGGTGTGGGGTCACCCAGCAGAGCTTCCACATCCTATTAAGGGCTATGTCACTTGGAGAAAACGGACATTTCCCCATATGGTAGGAGGTGGATGAAACTGAGAAAATGGTTAGAATTTGATCAAAGCACATGACATGCCTGTACTATGTAATTTTTAAAAATGTATCAATCTTTAGAAAGAAATACTCTAAGGCATTCTCCCACCTCTTCTGATTGTCTGACATTCGATGAACGGTAGGGGTCTCAAAAACCGCATGCAATGGGGTGATATGTTACTCAGGGGCTTCTCTTGGTTACCAAAGTTTAAGAAGTAAGTTGTCGGGTCTCTAGAAGATCCACCATCGTGAACACCAGTGAAGGTAAACAGAGAAGCTACTCCTTGGGTATCTCCTTCCTGGTTAGTCAGCCACAAGGAGGAACTGACACACAATTCAGAGACGCTACTACTAACGATAAGGGTATAAACTGCTAAGTTTGCAAAATGGTGAAGTTAAAAAGCCAGCAAACTTAGCTGACAAAACGTGTCTTAGTCTGAAAGCCTAAGTGATATTGTTTTGAACTTTTAAAAGTAATTTTGTTTTTCAAATGAATGAAATTATTCCAAATTTAAAAAGGCAAAATAACCAAATCAACCAACCACTACCACCACCACCACCACCAAACAACAACAAAGCAATGAGAACCACACATGTGCTGTCAAGTTGTACTTCTAGCAAGTAAGGTATCCCATAGCTCAGAGCAGCTCCATTCAGGGAGATTCGGTCTTCAGGAACTTTTGCCTGTCCATACCACGCAAGCCCATGAAGGCAGTAAAGGTTTTGTGTCAGTACTTAGTGCCCTTTTTCCAGAGGCTGAAACCATTAGGACCAATGTCCCCATGGAACCAGGAAGGGAAGTGGTATTTTTCTGCTTGTACAAAGCAAGGACTCCAGGACCCAGCACAGACATGCTCCCAGGACTATCCTCACAAGTGTGCCAGAGTGAGGCAAGGGCACAAAAAGCCTCAGATTCACAGCAATTTTGAGTAATGAAAATGCAGAATGTTTTGACTATAGAAAATATATAAGAGGCTTCATAAACCATAGTAAAAAAAAAAGGTGAATTTAGGCTTATACATTTCCCTAAAACTATTAAACTAATAAAGAAATTCAAATTATTTCAGTAGATGCAAACCTTAAAACATTTTTCTATAATTCACTACAGTTTCATGACAAAAAATTGAGGCATTTATATTACACTGTCAACAAACTTGTAAGTTTACTTTGGTTAAGAAAATAAAAAAAATTAAAATAGGTATCGAAACCCGACATATATTGTCACCAAATGATTCATATTTGTCCTTATAACTTTAGAATATTCATTTTCCTTACACTACATTCATATGCCTAAGAATCTCAGCCTAGCAGAGCTTCCTAACAGTGCTTATGGGCTTTACTTCATTCTATTTTTATCAAAAGTCAGTCTCAGAAACACCGAGTACTAAATATGTTCGGCAGAGTATTCAACACCTGCAGGACGCAGGGGAGCACAGTGACCTTTGCTGAAATTTCAGTGGTTGCTGGAAATCACTTCCATATACAGCTAGGAAGATGGTTTTCTAATTCTTGCGAAGGGCAAAGGGGTGATGGTCTTACACTGCAGGTGCCTAAGGCACTGAGAACGAAAGTATAGAGTAAGGAAAGGGTCTACTTTACAATGCTTCATCACCAAAGAGGAAGGGCAGTAAGAAGGAAAGAGACCATCATGTGAGCAACTGACATGGGACAGAAATATATTCAAAGCACACACAGACCTGGAGAGCTCTGCCTGGAGTGTTTTTTTGCATAGAAAAAAAATATATAAAATGTCATTATAAGATATGAGCTTAGACTGTATTCATCCAACAAGTCAATTTTCTGTGTGAATACCTGAATGTATTCACGTCCCAAACAGATCATTTATATTTGTTCCTCTGACTGCAGCTTATCATGCACACGTTTGTTACGCGCACTATAGCTGCTCAAAGACTGACACAGGAGATGCTCAGCAACCTCTTTGTAAATCAGGGAGCCTGTTGCCAAACCATTTCTTTGTTTTTAAGGAGCAAGAAAATTCCACTTTCCTATCAATGTCCCATTTTTCGTTTACATTAGGTTGTTCCTGCACAAAATGGTCAAAGAAATGAAGAATTAAAATAAATAGTATGGCATAAATTATGTGACCAGAAAAACTTGGAAGTTCAAACCACACTACCTGTCTTAGAAAGTACTCTTTTGACTCCGGCAATGGTAGTGATGTTAGCAATTCTCTTTTATCCATTGTGTGCTAAACATTGCGGCTGAGTCCTTACTTAGTGCTCACAAGAGCCACATGAAGTACTATTACGAATTCCATGTTATAAAGAGTAAAACAAGGCCCAGAAGAGAAAAGCAATATAGCAATTAAAGACAGAACAGGAAAAGGAGTGTAAGTAAGTGTGGCTCTACAAGACATGCAATTTCTGTCACACACATCAATCCTGCCTCCCAAGGATGCAGCTAGTCTGACTCGCATCCTGGATTCAGGTTGCTCAGCAAACTATGCCTTTCATCATTCCATACCACACTCACGCGAAGAAGCTTTTTGCTACACTCATCTGTTCATATGTTCTTTTTTTTCCTTCTGAGTAGGGTAGTGCTTTACTTATCTATAGTTAAGTGCCGATATGCATTAGATTGCCTAAACTGAATCTTATAATTCAGTTCACAAAGGACAAGTGGACTTCAGCTCATAAGATACCTCCCTTCACATTTTATAAGTAGGATTCAACATGCATCATCACCTAAAGTCACACAGCATAACAATGGCACTAAGGAGAAAATGCAAATCTTAGCTCACATGCCTCCAATTTAAATATAGAGTTATAATAATCCCACGAAGCATCTAAGCTTGATCTGTTGACACTCTTTCTTCATGCATTCTCTTTTAATCAAGAAAATAGAAAATGTCTGAATAACACCACTGAAGCAAGACCATCAATTTTCAGGGAAACTCATTGATCCTGTCAAGTATCAATAACTTTCCAGCTCTATAGAGTTAATTGATGGAATCTGTCATTTGGTTTTTCAAAGTGAACTCTAAGCCAAGCCTAAAACTTCATCAGAAACCATCTATGCTGGTTCTTGGTAAAGCTTTTGAGTTCTTCACTATGTCCCCCCACCAAAGGCTAGCAGCAGGGGAATTCTTCAACTTCTATGTCCTAGACACAAAAGCTAAATGAGAAATTAATGTCAGACTGTTCTCAAGTAGAGCTTGTACAGTGAGGAAAAGCACTTGTCACCAAGCTTGACAACCTGAATTCCATCCATAAAACCCACTTGGTAGAAGGAAGAGAACTGACCCTCCTGATTTGGTTTTTTTTTTCAACTGAGGCTTCCTGCAGTGACTACACATATAATGTCTTAACAACATGGAAATGTATTTTAGATCATGACTAGTCAGACAAACGAAAAAAGAAATTCAAGTATCTAAAATGTTCAGTTCTGAAACAACAAAAAGATAATCTAATGCAACATTATCACCCAACTAAAAGTCCATGAAGGACATATATATGTTAAAATTATTATACTTCGTTGTCCTTATCTTTGTGCCTCAGTGTGCATACAAGTGTGCCGCACACATGAGGTTAGGGGCAAGGCTGTTGGACTCAGTTCTCTCCTTTGAGCACACGGCTTTCAAGTTTGAGAGCAAGCTTCTCTACCCCAACCACAAGCCATCTTGCCTGCTCAAGATGAACAATTTTTAATTAAAAACTTTTAATAGCATATGTCCAGCTACTTCTTATAGTTACTTATAACAATGAATGAAGAAGGGAAGGGAGGGAGAGAGGGGCTTGCCAGCACTGATTCAACACAGCATGGCCTGAACCCTGGCTAAGTTCTGTATTCACCTCATCTGTTCATGAGGAAGCTGAGGTGCCACGTGAATAAACAACTTTCCAAATGTATTCAGTGGCAAAGGGCCTGACTCCCACCTTTTAAATTGATGGCAAAACCCACACTATGAAGAAGAAAGCTATTGTTCCATGCCAACGACAATTTTAGAAAAAGGCTAGTGTTTCTTCAATGGGAAGCACTTTTCACAGACATTCCCATCAATGAGCTCACAGTTTTCGGTTCATCTACAAAGACCTTATACAATATTTAGTCAGTCTTTGTCATTTGCCACATGGGATAACTTGAGAGTACATCCCTATTTCATGAATAACGAACACTTAGTATAGGTCAAGAAATTAAAAATTTCCACTTAAATATATTTATTAATATATAAAACCAGACAAGTAATACACTAAAAGAATCACGGTTGAATTGCAGAGTGACTTATGAACTTCTAAGATTTCTATCACATTTTAGAGAACAGAAGTTGCATTTAAAATAACTTAAGATTTCTTGACCATAAATATCTTACAAATTGCATAAGAGGACAATGTTCCTAACTTATCATTTTACTCCCAAGCTACGACTCAGTTTAGAAAGTACTGCCAATTTTCTATTATTTTTCTATACTTTGAATATCTGGAAAAGACGAAAAAAAAAACAGTTCTAAGTTTAAATATGTTCCATAATTTCCCCTATCGAGAATGAGAACTCTTTTCCTGGGCCAGGAGAAAGTCTTTTCCCACACTGTGCTAGAGGCACTAGTGCATGCAGCTGTAAACATCACTTAGGCATGAGACTTGCCATTACACACCTTTATGTCTAACTATGTAACAGCATACTGCCTGTGTTCATACTTGGTAGTAACTTCTACGTATCTTTGAAGGCAGAGATACTCTAAGACAGGATACTTGGCCATTCATTGAAAAATGGTATTTCACTTTGATAATAAAGCATGGACACACTCACTCACATGGATAATTAGTGGCATATGTATCACAGCAAATAGACTTGAGTATTTTTATCCACACTGATCTGTATCACACTTCTTTGATAACTTTATTAAAATGCAGAATTTTATTAACACTGAGAGTAAGACCCCTGAAGCTATAGTGAATTTCTGCAAAAAAAAAAAAAAACCCGAAAACCAAGAAAACCTTAAGCATTAAATAGCTAAATATTAGCCTTTGCTGTTCTATTGTCTGCCAAGTAAAGATTTTTTAAAATGTTTTTTAATATTTTTATTTATTTTTTTAAATCAAATCATAATTTTTACTTAGTCACACAGGGGTTATAAACACAAAAAGGCAGGACGTGGGGAAGAGAATGACACTGGAGCGTGGGTATTCAGGGGGAGTACAGATATCTTTCAGAACATGGTATTGGCTGGGTGAAGGTTCAGAGGACAGGTCACTATGACTCTGCCTATGATTCACTTGTCCTTATCTAAGTTGGTATTATCCGCCAAGGCTACCTATTTACAAGGTCTGTGACACTCAGGCTGGTAAATTTCCATAAAGCTGCCTGTTTATAATAACTTATAGCCTTCTGTTTCAATATTTTTCCACAGAGACCAAAAACTTGGTGTTACTACACATGTATGACAGGCCTATTGCTGATTTTAGGCCTATGGCTGATTTTAGGCCTTCAGTGTATAAGCAGGGCTGCCCCTGACATCTCCTCCCTTCTCTAAGTATAGAGGGGCTGTGGTGATTCTGATCTTAAGAAGGCTGGGATAGAGGCCTGACCTCCAGTATTTGAAGGGGACTTTGTAATGGCTCTGGTCCCCCTACTGTTGTCCAGTGAGGCATGAAGGCCATACCTATCCTGATGTCTTTTTCCTGGAGAGAGGATACTTTTGACATCAACCCCTATGCAGTCAGGCTTGTCCCTCAGGGAACCCAGAGAGATATTTTAACTTTTATTTATATTCCCTTGCAGTGCTTAGCCTCGCAGCCTAAGCAAGAATTCAGATCACCAGTCAGAGGGGGTTCTGGGTGGCCCCTCTCTGCTTGGTCTAGGGGTGGAAGTCCCCTCTTTTAGAGGTGAGTGGACTCTTTTAGTTGGGTGGAGATGGATTTGGGGAATACCCTGGATAGAGTAACAACCTCATCTTGAGTTTCGTGGTCCTCCATAGCTAAATTATGATAATGTATCTGAATAGGTTTTGCTACCAAGTTATTTATCTGTTGTTTCACAAAGTTAGTCAGTCTATTTACTAACCAAGTAAAGATTTTAATCTGTGAAAATTGCTTTAATTTATACAGAATATGCATATAATAGGTATATGATGTTATATTTTCCCCAAAACATAGATTTTTGAGTGTGACTAAATGAATTGCAGGTCTAGCTATAAGAGACCTGATTGATACATCCCAGCAAGTGAATTTAGTCAACTTGTAGCAAGACAAGACAGTGGTTAACATGGTCTAGCTCTGTTCTCCCTAGTCTAGAAAACAAGCCACTCATCTTTCTTGCCTCTCAGAGGAAGTCTACCAGGAGCTGGATGCCACATCCTTAGAAGGAACATCTAAAATGGAAAACATTCACCTTTGTCTGTGTTTTTGTGTATCCTGCATTTCATATATTGTATCACAGCCCAAGTATAATTCTACTGAGCGCTACCAAATTGCCACCAAACTGAGGAGTGAATTCTATACTGTCTGGAGATTTGATTCCAAAAGTCATTAAATACAGACCCAGCACTCATATAACAAAATCCACAAACTGCAATAGACTAGACAGACATTAAACTACTTGCTCAAAGTGACTATATTATTTAAAGAAACAACTGGAATCCCCAAAACCAGGGGATTCAACACTTGCCTATCAAGCACTGCACCAGACGTAAGGATGAAATTTCACAAAGTATAGATTATATTCTCTCTTTACTGAGCTCTACAGAGAAACTCAGTAGGACATCTCCATGAAATATCCCTTCCCTGTGCACTCTCACCCGCTGGAGTCTGGCAGATGCTTACACGACAGCACAGTCACTTTTTATGATGTCTCTTTAGACTAGCATTTTATTGGCAGTAACACATTATTCTGCATTGAGCTTATTAACATTCCAAGTTTTGGGTTTTGAATTTGTGTCTCAATATGATTTTAGGAGTGAAGATATGGTGACAGAAGTGGCAGGGGAAAAGCTACTTGAATGGCATTTGCCCCTGACTTCCAGAAGTTTTTGTCTTTTTAAAACAGGAAAGGAAGACAAAGGACTGAAAAATTACTTTATGAAAGCTCACACATAAATGATGCAACCAAAGAAACAACAGAGATTTCACATTTCTATAAAGAAAACCTAAAAGAAAATTTCTCTGTGACACTAAGAGGATTTTCTATACCTGTTGGAAATTACAGCTCAAATCCAAAGCCTTACATTACCTTGCTATACCCAGTACAAGGCTTCAAAGCACACACCCTATAACAACAATGTTGGTGATAAGTATCATTGCAGTTTTCAAACTTTAGTCAAAACCAACCTGTAAGTTTTTCCCAAAAGAAAGCACAGGTGGGGATATTGACTTAAGACTCTGGCTACAATATTTTCTAAATTGCTAACGCTAACATGGTCTGTAAGAGTACCCAAGGTCTGTTCGTCACTGGAACTTCACAGGGATGGGTTTCCTCCTCCTCCATTTGTCCCCTCATCAGCATTTCATGGAAATACTAAAAAAAGAGCAACACTCACATCAATATTAACAGCTTCTATAAGACTTTGTTTTCTCCAGCACAACAAACAATATCTGCGCATATCCAACATCTCAAAAAAAAAAAAAAACCCTGAAACAACTTCTTGGATATTTATCATTGATAATTGAATTTTATAGCCCAGCTCCTGAACTAGCAAGCACACACACACACACACACACACACACACACTTTCAAATGTACCTAAACACTGGATACTTTTAAGACATCTGCAGACCATTAAGGGTTATACAATCTTGCCATGCTGAGTTGTGACTGGTATCCAATTACTATTGTCTTTTAACAGACAATAGTACTACACCAGAGTGTACCAGACTGTAATAGTTATTTACATAGAAATAACTATAAATCATCAGACTACACCAGACTTTAATAGTTATTTACACAGAAATAATAAGGGAAAAAGTCTGCCAGGCAAGTCAATTCTTCAGGCTTTTCTGGCAATCAGAGGCAAATGCCATCCAAGCTGCTCTCTCTTTGAGCTGCCATTTGTCACCACATCTTCATCACTAAGCCGAATGTGAGGTATAATGGATTCCAACAGAGTAGCAATATCATGGAAATAATGTTATTTTGATAATGATTGTCAGTTGTGATGACCTCGTGCTTCTGGATGAATTTGTACTGAGACTTTCTCTATTTAACTTTTGCAGTATTTCTATAAGACAAGTATGATTAGTACTCATCCTTTAACAGTTAAGGAGATAGTGACATATAATGGCAGGAAAACCAGGGTCTGTGTTTGACTCCTAAACTACTAGACTAGTTCTACTGAATACCATTCTGAGAGCACAGGAGAGCAAAGGAGAAGAAGAAGAGAATTGCATGTACCATTGGGTGAGCACAGAACAAAGTGAGGCACAGAGAAGCAATATCCATTCATCAAAGACGTGTTTGTGAAAAAAGCAGCATCACTCTCAGACCTGTATCTATCTCTAGGGTCAGATTTACATCCATGCAATCATTTGGAAAGTCCAATTTGCTAGAGAAGTGGCCCTGTGCCCAGGGATCGCCTTCTTCCTATCTGCATGGATTTGAGCCGTTTGTTTGGTTTTTGTTTTCAGAAGTGCAATTATAAAACCTCAGCTGGAGATGAAACAATAGTTATATAATTTTATTTCTTCAGTTGCCTTTATGTCCTGATTCCATTGCCATAGCTTTGCAAAGCAGAAGTCAATATTATCTTAGAGATTGACCATGTATCCTCTTATTTTGATGTTATGTTAAGCAATGCCCTCACTTCTGTTGCTTGATTCTAGTTTATATTTTTCTATTTAGTAAGCTTATGCTATCACCGTATCATTTATAAGAAAGGATGGGAGGGGATAAGTGAAATTACTGCGTACAGTTGACAGCAGTCATGAGAAAGCATGTTCTATAACAGAAAAGTCTCCCCAGTACTCCATTACTTAGTCTGTCCTTTTTCTGGTTTTAGGAGTAAGTCCAAAAGATAGACTTGAAATAAAAGGAAGTGCAAGACTGTCAGAAGGGACGATTACAAGGAAAGCATAGGGACGAGACATTTGTGGATTCCTAGTAAACTGTGTTTCATTTATTCCAGCTTTAAATTTGTATAGAAATAACCAGGTTCTTAATCCATTAGAGCATGCACAAAATTGATTCAAAACATGAAGGTCGTAACTTCTCAGACATTTCAATGACTAAGAAAACAAACGTGTGTGTGTGTGTGTGTGTGTGTGTCTGTGTGTGTGTGTGTGTGAGAGAGAGAGAGAGAGAGAGAGAGAGAGAGAGAGAGAGAGAGAGAGATGGAGACAGCCTTATACATGTAAAAGGAAAGGAGAGGGGGAACGGAAGTTGAATATATGAATATAAAGCCCAGTGCAATATGTGGCCCACCTGGCTACCTGGCTAGACTGCACAGAGCAGAGGAGAACCTATGACAGGAATTTCCAGACCAGAGATAAGCCCACTTCTGCAGCATAGGTCTCACTGAGAGAAAAATATGTTTCAATCCATGTAGATTATAAAAAAATACTCACTTAAAAGAACTTTAAGTTGAATCTTCCTCATAAACTTAAGAATTAATATACCTATATGCTGAACAAAAATATGTTTCTATCCATGTAGATTATAAAAAATTACTCACTTAAAAGAACTATAAGTTGAATCTTCCTCATAAACTTAAGAATTAATATGCCAATATGCTGAAGAATTGTATGCAGATGTCAAATAACCTAACTTTTGCAATAACAGAAAAACATCTTATCTGACATCTAGCTATTCCAGTTAACATCGTATATGAAACTCAGAAATTATACAACGGAAGAATGAAATATTGATACATGATGGCATATTGAAAGTGCGTGAGAATGAGGCGCCTGTACAAATGCACACAAATTGACCGATTGAGGCTGCACACGTTACAGCTTCCATGAGAACACAATTCATTGACTGACAATTTGCATCAGGTTCGCTTGCTTATTCTGCAAATCACAAAAATGGGTTGCTGTGGCAACTGCCACATGCTATTTAGCTTGCTGTTGGGAAATGTCTCTTGGAGTACCTTTTAAGAAACAAATACAACATGCTTTGTATTGTTCCTCCCAACCTAGAGAAACAAATCTCCTGACAGGAGGCCTACTTTTTTTCAAGCTTTAAAAATTGGACTGCTTTTGTCATCTTCATCTATATTATCTGTAACACATATTTATTGGCAAGGGGAAAAGAAAAATATCCATCAAAATGCTACTTGCCTGTGTGAATGGAACTTGATTTAGATGCTGCCTATACCATACCCACTTTTATGTTTTTTTGATTTTATATTAATTCCAGCAGTACACATGTACAACACTCCCAACAAGAGTCTATGGCTCAATTCTTGGGGTTTTTCTTTGTTTGTTAGCTTTGTTTTGTTTTGAGACAGGGTTTTTCTATATAGCCCTGGCTCCCTGGAACTCGCTCTGTAGACCAGGCTGGCCTTGAACTCAGAAATCCACCTGCCTCTGCCTCCCAAGATCTGGGATTAAAGGCTTGCGCCACCATTGCCCAGCTATGGTTCAATTCTTAATGTTCCAGCAAAAGCAAGTTCATTTGCCTAGATCAGAAACATGGACAAGTAAGATACCATTAGTATTCTGAGAAGCATTCTTGACCTCAAAATTACTCTTTCTTTTTCATAAGCAGGCTACACAGGACCTTATGACATGTCACACCAGTGTTAGCACACAGCAAGGCAAGCAGCTTAGTGTCTTTAATGCTAAGTAAATTACAGTACTTATCTCTAACCTACTTCGCACATGGAAGCCCAAAACTAGGAGGCGACATATCTAAAACTGTTCAGGCCTCTGTACTAGTTTTCCTGCATGCTTTTGTTTGTTTTATTTTATATTTTCTTGTCCATCTGTCTGATGCAAGATCTTTTTTTTTCTTTTATTTTTTATTGGATATTTTATTTACATTTCATATGTTGTCCCCTTACCCCATCCCCCACCCACCCGGGAACCCCCCATCCCCTTACCCCTCCTCCTTCTTCTCCGTGGATGTAACCCCCACCTTATAAAACCCTGGGAAGATGCTCTCCACTTGGCTTCCAAGAGCTGGGATTGCAGGCCTCCACTCCCACATGTGGGCCTATTCTACCAACCCATTGACAATTGTGACAACTTTTTTTGACCTCTTCAGATGCTAGTCTGACAAGCACAGATGTTTCTTTTTTCTCCACTACCACTGCTGCAGGGAGTTTGTTGATGACTCCCAAGCAGGAGTGCTGGGGAGATCATATTTACAGTTACAGATGTGACAGGGCAAAGATGAGCAAAATACATCTGCTAGAAGACACCTGGGCATTATAAATAATGCTGTAATAACGAGAATTAAAGTGGGTGCGAAAAAAATAATTCACATGCTGGGTATAGTTGTAAATTGCACTTACAGACCTGCAGAGATGGATACCTGGATTGTATGGTGATTGTTGTGGACTGGGCCATTGTTTCAGACAAAAGAAGTGGACTCAACACATAAATGGATTTCCCCCCCACTTTTCCTTGGGTAACAATAAAGAACAATCAATTTAAAAATAATTGGAGAAATTTGTGTTTTGCTCAGACGAGTAAAAGAAAACATTCATTCAATAGTACCACACAGAATCATTTGCTTAATAGCATTTCTAATATGTTATGCATTTATTCAATCTACTTCCTTCTATATTAAAATGCAAAAACAATTACTCTGGATGTAAGTCCTAGAAAACAATCAAAGTTTCTATTAAATCAGAGAAGAGACAGTTAAGCTGAAATGTGATTTGCAGATGCTCATGAATAGACAATACTTGGAATTTCTCTCACTTGAATTTGAAAAGAAGAGTTACTAGACGCAAGGACTCTTTTTCTTCTTCCTCTTCCTTTTCTCCTTTGCCTCCCCTTTCTACTTTAATAAGCCAGAGTTTGAAGAGGCACTTTATTTGATGTTTAATTCAAACTATGTAATTATGCAAAACTGTTTTATGCTATATATAAGCCCTGTAACAGGTACAAACTCCCTTTCAATACTTTATTATAAATCGTTTACATTCGATTGATCATTCAGAAGAATATTTACATTTCAACTTTCTTGCTTCTTTAACTCTTAAAAAGAAACTAGGTAGTTGTGTGAGTGTGTGCATGTGTGTGTGTGTGTTTGTGTGTGTGTGTGTGTGTGTGTACAATATGCTCACACTAAGCATATTTGAGAAAAGGCAACTAAACATAAGGCAATGAATAAAAGAATCCATGCATGGATAACAAGCATTTTTTATTTCAGTGTCTGAATGGAATTTTGAAAATCCGCATGCTTTAATTGGGGTGCTGCTGCAGCAATAATCTTAAATACAAGATTCAATAAACGTGTTTTCATGCTCTGATTAAATGTCAAGGCCACAGATTTGTTATTTCAGATCTAGTGAGCAATAATTTCACTGGATAATAATGAACTCCCAAAGATGTATTTGAAGCACTCAGCCTGTTACAAAGCTCTGATTCCTCACACTAATTTCAACTCTGCTGAAAGTATTACTGCACCTAGGACACAAAGCACATACTTTGAAGTACACTTTACTCATGACCTGTGTGCAGTGTCAGCTGATTGAACACCCACAATATTTGCATAACCCTACCCATAGGAGATGACATTTGAACTTGCATACATTTTTTTTCCTTCACACAGAATACGTACATTTCATTAGCCGAGTGTTCTTCACTGAAGTTCACCATCTTAAGTGTCACTTTCCGGAAATTCCTCTCTAAGCCAAGCTTCACTAAAGATGCAGCCTCACAGGTTGTCAGTGTACCAATTATTTTCCATTTGATCGCTATTGGCTGGAGTAAGCCAGGTCTGGCCTCCAGCCACATCAGGCCAGTCTTCTAGAGAGCCCTCATCACTTACACTCAATTAGCTGTGGAGTTGTTATTACTTTGTTGTTGCTACAGCACTTTCCATTATTTTGTAAAAATATTTTAGCACTTAAAGACATTAAGAGCATATTATGTCGCAATTTACATGGTTGCCTGTGTTGTCAAACTACAGAGGCCAGTTTAAGAACCTGCATGCCTTACGTCTCCATCTCTATGCTATTACCATACATATAAAATCAATTGACGACCACACCTTCATTGAAAAAGATATATCAATACATGTTATTTCCTTTGATTTCCACACGGAGTACTCATTGAAGACCTTACACAGGAGAAGCGGTGCTGGAGGTTTTTAAAGATTGCTTTTCAACAGTTTGAATTTAATTACATCTCCTTGCATGATAGTATTTTCATGTGGGTTTTGCTCTAGTGTTGTAGTGTCCTGAAATAAAATACATGCATACTGATGTCTCATTTGCTAAGTTTGTATCTTCATTCAGCAACCCACTCATGCACAGTGTATGAGTGAGATCAGAAAGGTAAAATGACTGCCTTCTAGAGAAGTTTTTTTTTTAATGTCTATCATACTAATGTATAATTAAGAAAAATGTTATTTGTTCATTCATTCATCCATTCATTTACTCATTTAGTAGCTAGTGAGCCACAATGCCAGCCACTATTTTAGTTAAATATCAGACACAGAGAACAATGAGCCAGCAAGATTACTCACTTCCAAGACTGATGACTATTTTATATATAAACATACATACATACATACATACATACATACATACATACATACATATATTTGGGTTTAGGCACATGCCTCAGAGCACATGTGTAGTGGTTAGAGAACAACTCCTGAGAGTCAGGTCTCATGAATCAAACTCAGGTAGTCAGGCTTGGTGGCAATTGCCTTCCCTGGTGAACCATCTCAATGGCCTGATATTTTCAATATTATGAAGCTCATATTCGGTAATTCTTCATTGAGAAATATGAGTTGTCTATTGTAGAAGAATTTTACAAATGAAATAACAGTACTTTATAAAATAATTATATTTAATCATAGTGCAATAGTAGAGTTAAGTGAACCAAACTGAAAGGATTTGGGATGTCAGGTCATATGACAATGAAGGAAAATTTTCTTCTAATCATTCTTATGTAAAATTCAAATAGTACCTAAAAACATTTAATATCCTACACTGAAGCTGCTACTCCATAGTGTAGAACTTTCTTTGATGTAAAGTGATGCTCTGAAATGAAAATCCAAATTATTTGAAGACAATTTCTAAGACATCCCTCTAAAAAGTAGTTTGTCTTCTAGTTTTCACTTGAGCCATACATGAGATGAGAGCTAGGCTTCAAAGTAAAACGGGTGCATATGTATGGGACTGTTTTAACAGACACCTTTTTTCTATCAAGATTTAGAAATGCATTTTTATGAATGGTCCAGCCATGCCCAACTTGGAAGAAATATTTGAGTTTGATGTCCATGAATGAAATAAGAAATAAATAATAAAGTTTGATAGGCCCAGAAAGTATAAAAAAAAAAACTCTGTCTGTTCATTGAGACCCTTTTAAGCAGGGGCAGAGCACTTTTCTTTAAAACATTCACAAGACCTTGGGTTCAGCCACTAATATCATAAACAAAAAAGAGGAGATAACCCACCAAAAGGTACTAGGTAATCTGACATCAGCATATCCCAATGCAAGTATCAGGGACCCAATCAGTGCAGAAAGGAATGTCCACACAGTAAGATGTACAAACATGCACACAGACACAAAAGGTGCATCTGTGCGTTGCTTAAAAGATTACTTCTGAAACTCAAAGCTGTAATTCAGGAATTGTGAAGCCTTCAATGAGTTTGTGTTTTTCTATTTAAAAATCCTGTTTGTAGTCCCTGGACAAAAATACAGCAAAACTGCATTAAACAAGTCGCCAAGAGTATAATGGGAAAACCATAGAGCATGAGGGAAATTTGGCACAATTTTTAAATTAAAACACAAACTGTTGCATGCTCATTATAAAGAATTAAGAATATACAGCACATCTGTATGGCCTCCTGCCTTAGGCTGAGAAACAGTAAAGCACTATCCATCACTGATCTCACATCAGTCAGAGGATGATTACCCTGAATACCTGACAATGTGGTCCTACAGTCTTTGTGACATCATTTGAGGAAAGGATTTGACCACAAGATCTGATTTTTATTTGACTGCCTTTCAAAACATAGTTTATTTTCTCAAGTTTCAGCAGTAAGACTGACATACTATGTTTTTTGTTGGTTTTATTTAGCAATGAGTATATGATTTCAACGATGGCTGTTTGACACTGGAAAGCTATTAGAGGGCTCATCCTTAGAAAGGACTTCTCTTGCTCTCAGCATTATGTGGTTGCCTGTAGTTCTTTGTCCATGGGTGGGACTACCAAGAGATTTCACCCCTTTCACATCAGCATGTCCATACACAAAGGTAAATGGCCTCAGCAGACCGTGTGTGTGTGTGTGTGTGTGTGTGTGTGTGTGTGTGTCTCTCTCTCTCTCTCTCTCTCTCTCTCTCTCTCTCTCACTCTCTCTCTCTATGTCTTTCTGTCTGTGTGTGTTTGTGTGTGAGACACAGAAACACAGAGAGACAGAAAGGTAGACAAAGAGACAGACAGAAAGACAGAGACACAGAGAGAACAGTAACAACTAAGGAAAGAGACATCATGATTTAAAGAAGGAGTAATAAAAAAGTAATGAGTGTCAAAGTTCTATTATATTTGGGACAAAATATGAAAATCCCAGGGCCCATACACTCTGAGTTGCTGTTAAAGAACTCTACAACTTGACCTTGAGACACCTGTGATAGACTCATAAATTAACCATGGACCAACCTCTGACCACAGAATGTGATTAGCCTCTTACCCAGAGGTTCCCTCCCCATCTTCACAGGCCACTGACCTTTGATTTCTTCCAACTGAGTTTATCAAAGAGGAAAACAATCTGAGGGTATCTTGATTATCACCTATTGTGGCATTGCTAATAAAACAGAAGCTTTTCCCAGTGGAAATCAAGATAAACTAAAGCTTCAGGAGAAGGGAGCTGTACACATGTATGCATATACTATATACATATATTAGTTAAAAATAATCCCAGGGTTAAAAATGTAATTAAATAAGCACTTGACTAGTATATACAGAGGCAGAGATTCAGTTCTTAACACACGCAATTTCAAGACTTCCAAAATTCTCTATTTATTCAAGTCCTAAAAAATCTATTTAAAGAATACTTGTGACCCTAGAGAAACTATTTCTATGGTAAAGCTTGAAAAACATGTTAAATATGTAAGTAAATATGATGAGAATCTAAGAGTATCATGAAATTTCAGCATACACCCCTTCAGAAACTATTCAAATATATTATGCCTTCACAAAGGACTACATTGAAATAGTTTTGAATGAATTTAAGATTATGAAAATCATATAATTATATGTAAATAAAATCACAAGGGGTTGCAAGGAGTTCTCCTTCTTAAATGTTCACATTTTCATAATATTCTCTGACTGATGTGTTTGTAATTTAACAAAGAGCATTTTCCACATAGATCTATGATTCAACTACAACCTCAAGCAAGATTTCATCTCTGTCTCCCAATTCAAAATATAGGCTAATGGCATTTTACTCTGAGATGAGTCAAGGTTAAACAGAACCCACAAATGAGCACTTTCTCTAAAGAGGTATACACTTGGGACTATATAATGCTAAATAAGGGGAGAATAAAGGAGAAGTTTAAAAGGGATATCAACATTCACATATTCTCAAGTAGTTCTCAAATAATACTAAACACAGTATAGTTCTGACGTAAATTTTAGACTTCCTAAGAATATGGAGAGAGGAAGAAACTCAAGCACAAAAGGAAAGTTTATAGCTTAGAATGCCATGCGCTCTTCTAATTATGCTCAAAACTCATTTTCACATATAATATACTAATTAAGTGCTTGGTTGAGCAAAAATAAATATACATAAGAATTCTTTTCATAGTGTGACTACTTAGATAATCTGTGATGGTCCAGAAATCACAACACCAGCAATAATAGTCCTTGTCTTCTGGTTGAATCTCTCACTCTCTCTAGCTAGTCCTAAAAAGCAGATTTCTTCATAATGGCAACTCCTCATTCAAGAAGATGCTGAAATCCACATAGTATTAACAATCCATATGGAAACATGAAAATTTCAACTGAAATACCCTTTTTGTACTAAAGCTGAGAGAGTAATCTGATTGGTTGAAATGCACAACAAAATTACCCCTAGGGACCAGACAGATCTCTCATTATTGTCCTTACACAATGCCTACCTGTTTTCATTGGAATAAAGTATTATGATCAGAGGAAAACCAATCAAAATAGCAACAACCCCCAACTCAATGAGCCTGTACATGGACCACACATCTGTCTGAGAAACAGGCAGGTGAGTGGTGCTCTTTCAGTAACAATTTGACACAAAGTGGATCTTGGTAGTTGATAAACATTTGGAGGCTAAATGAAGATCATTTTATCAATGGCTGTGTTCACATCAAGGTACCTAAACCCAAGCTGTTTGCCTCCTTCATTTGATGACTGAGGTGATACTCTTTTCCATTTATCACCGTGTAGATATAAGCATGAAATGAAATACTAATAATGGTAGACAATTAATTTGGAATAATGACAGACAACTAATTTGATAGCCTTTAAAGGCCACTATGAGTAAAACGCACTGATCCTAACTTGTTAATGGTGCAGGGTAAGAGTACTGAATACAAACATGATAGAATAAAGAATTTAAAGGTTAAACTGGGATAAATGAGTTAGCACCTAGACGATTATCGAACACTTTAAGAATATTTTTATTCACAGAATAGTACCACACATATACAAACTTGGAACGTGGAGAGACCTCAAATATCATGTAATCCAATTTCTAAGCTTAAAAAAATCAGTAATTTGCAGCAGAGAAGAAACTGTATTCTATCCACAGTCTCCAAGTCGTTTATAAACTAGTACCATATGTCTTTATGCAAAGCAAGAGTTACTTAACTTATTCAGTGAACAGGTCAATATTTTAATTGTGAATATTTGAAGCACCCACTTTCTTAAAAAGCAATAAACAAGTTCAGGTAACTGGGTTTGAGATATTAGGAAATAAATATTTCCCAAGTGAAAAGAAAAATGGTCTTTTTGAATATGTATAGTAAAACTCAATGATTCTTTAGGGTTATGAAGCCTTCAATTAAAAATAAAGGAAGGCTGAATTTTTACAACAAGGTACTCTAAAATCAGATAATAGAAGAATGGATTTAGAGATCTTTATACAAATGAACTGAGATAATTTGTTAAAGAAGAAAGGGGAAAGCTGGGTTTTAATGTAGCCATGGCAACTTTCTAACTTCACCAATTTTTCCCCCTGGAGTCAAGTATCAAAATGTTTCTCCTCCACATGGTACAGCCTTTATAATACACATAATGAGGTACAAGCAAAGGAACACTATGCTCTTAAGCTTCTGAATTGTAAAGCGTCATTGGAAAGACAGTACATTTTAAATTTGTCTTGTCCACCAGTTTCTCCCCTATCCTAAAGGAACATTCTATTATAAACAACATAAAAGACCTGGTAACATTTCAGCTACTCCTGCTAGACAGACAGAATTAAGCATTCTTTCCTCAGCACACACCCAGACCATTACACATGGCCTTATTGTAAATCACATCGACTGTGCAGTATACTCCTTATTGACTCGACCCACTGAGAAATTTGCAAGCAGATACAGGGTCTTACTAATGGCCAGCTTTCCATGTCTACAGGATTGCCTGCCTCAAAGAGGTGATCAGTCAGTGACTAGCCAATGATGAGACACAAAGAAGGACCAGGACAGGGTTCTCTCCACTGTGGAGATCACAAGTCTTTCCTCCATAAAGAGTCCATATGCAATCCAATATAGGTGTTTTCTTCTTGATTCTGATCAAAAAATATATTAAAAGGAAACGTCAGCCATGATAAGTGTCCACAGGCATTAAAAAATATGAGAATTTTTAAAATTGATTTCTCTCAGTGAACTAAATTGGGATGCTTCACGCTGTCAGTGTTCCATATAAAACATTTTAAGCCTGTTGCTCTTCTGCAGGCAAAGTCTGCATGGGGAGGCAATTGGAGAAACTACAGAAGCTTTGCAAAACATTCAGGGAGCACAAAAGAACACGTACATTAGGGAAAAATATCCCACATTTCCAAGTGCTTCTGAAATTAAAATAAAACAAATTTAAAAAAAAAGGTCTTGATTCAGTCCACAAGAAAGCCTTATGGTAGCCAAGAGACTGTAATAAATATATTTTTAAATTTTTCAGTTTTAAAAAGGAAATGATGCATACAATGAAATGAAAGCACACTATCTGGTATAGTATGCACCCAAGAGTATTGACTCAAGGGTAGATGGATACATACGTGAAAGGGAGAATGCATGATGACTTTACTATCAGGGCCATTCCAATCATGTGAGAGCATCATGAGAACTACCATGGGTTAAGATAAAGTTTTCCATTTCTAATGACATTTCAATATTGTCTGAGCTTTAAAGATATACAATTTCAGTCTATCTTGCTTTAATATATGAGTGTGTTGTCTTCAAGATTAAAAAAAATGATGTTTTAAAATAGTTCTCTATGAAAACAAACAAAAGTGACTGAGAAGAACAAAAGTAAACTCATTGAGTTCCCAATGCCTGATCACACTAAAGCTTCAACTGACTACAGGCCGCACTCTGCACTTGGTAAGCGTATCTACATGCTGCTAAATTACCACAGTGTAAGGGAAAGAGAGAAATTTGGTCTATACATTAAGTGGTGTTTTTTTTAATGCATTCATCAGTCAATTCATAATATCTACTCCTAAAATCGTTAACCCTCAAGTCAAAATACAGATTTCCCCTGAAGTCTGAAATTCTTGATAAATGATGGAATACAGGACATTATTTAAGTAAATTTGCTGTGATCTAGTTCACATTTTCCTAAATTTGAAATGCTTCTCAAAAAGTCTTTATCTTTTATTCTGTATGATCAAAATCTATGAATAGCAGCTAGAAACCTGGGACCTGAGAAGCGATAGGTGAAGAGGTTTTTTGAAATTCTGAGAAATTTACGTAAACTGCATTTAAGCTGGTCAGCTTATTTTTAGGTGTGCAATGGGTTATTTTTAAACTTCTTGTATCAATGTATAGGAAAAGGAAGAAAACTCTTTTAAGATCAACGATGTAGTCCATTTCCTCAGTGGTGAAACTAATGCATAGGTTGAAAAAAATGGCTGTTTTAAAATGGCTGTAACTTTTCTCTCACTTTCAAGTAGCTACAATTTTCTCACGTTCAAGTAGATGCTTGGTAGAGAAAGGTGAAATTTCTTAAGGGAAATTAATTGTTTTAAAAGTGTGATGATTCATTTTTTATCTACTCCTTTCTGATTATTGTTTACTGTTGAATACTTGAATCATTTTTTAAATTAGGATAATCATTTGATTTGCTATCATTCAATACAAACATTGGAAAGACACATTTGTAAGTAATTAATCAGCAAATTATTATTAACTAAGTTCTGATCAACCAAGTAAATGTATTAATATAATCAAACAAATTGAGTTGAACAATGATCCTAATCATAATAACCTTATGCTCTAAAAAGAACAATAATCAAATCATTAAATGTCTAGCAAAAGAGTAATCAGTCAGTACGTAGCTATTCATAATCTAATAACCTAACATATATACTTTTATTACTAATAATTTCATTTTCATTAGACTCTTAAATAAACATGAATGGCAATTAGGATAACAGTTGAAAATTGACAAAGGAAAAGATTCCAGCCAAGGCACTTGGGTTTGAGTCACACCAGGTCACACCAGGAAGCCTCTACAGGCATACTGTGTCCTGTAGCAGGAAAGGAAGCCTTCATTGTCATGACTGTGATAACCCAGAGCCCGAGTTTGACTTTGCTGCCTCTGAGCCTATATTCATAAGGAAGCTAGAGACACAAGACTTATTTATACATAAGGTGATAACTTATGTATAATGTCATTGTTACATAAAACATAGGTAAGATGCAGTTTCAGTATGTGATAAAACAAATACAAGTAAGAGGAACTACATTTATTGAAGGTTCAAAAAATTGACAAGATGGAATGCTAGAATTTTATGTAAACTGATGGAAATGTATATTTATTCCTGAGATCCTTTCACTGGGGCACTGAAAACTTCCAAGACTGTTTTTCTAATGGAGTAATGGTGCTTGCTGTACAGTAGACCCAGGAGTTGTAATCCTTCTTTCAGTCACATTTCTTGTAATAACATGATACTTCTGTAATAACATGATACTAATTCCCTGTGAGTTTAGTTTGTGTGAGTCACACCTTCAGCATAACTAGTTTTGGTAAAATGAATTTTCTATACTTCAAAATCTGAAGAGTAGAGTTTTAACAAATCTAAGAAAAAAATTTCCACTGTATTAAATTTTTGTTAAAATTACCTCAATTCTACTCACGTGGGCAGGGTGACCTTCTAGAAAGAGTTGGCCACATAAGTGGTGGACACTGTGTCCTAATCATACCCTATTATTTATCAGCTAAATGTTCTTAGGCAGAGGAGACGTCAAGCAGGAGAGATTATAATACTGTAAGATTTCAGGTCCTATTCATTAAAAGTACATGGCTATACAAGCACCTCACTACCCTATTTTGCAAGGCCATTGGTAACATAAACAATTGCTAACAAGAAGACTCGGAAGCTGTGAAGCACTAAGAAGAAAGATGGTGTCTGCCTTAGGACCTTTCGAATAGCCTGTGGGAATAGCTGCTAGTGAAAGCATCACAACAATTTCCATAGACGTAAGACAAAGTCAATATTCCATAGTCTGCGCTATTCTTTCCACTCTCCAAACGTCCTCTCAGATACCAGCATAAACAAAATCTGAGGTTGTACACTACTGTAAGAACTCTTCCTTCTGAAAGTCTTCTAGATAAAAACCTAGCTCAAACTCTTGTCTCAAAGCTATGGCTATGCCATTGATGGAATGGAATCAGAAAAATATTCTAATCAAACATAAATGCCAATGTTCAAAGATACCCATCAAGTTAATTTCCAAATAAAAACTTATATTATTCTATTAATCATGTCATTTAATAATTCACCTTCAGGTTAACTTGCAGGACATAGGCTCCCCTTCACATAGTAGAGAAAGCAGATAAAACCAATTAACTGGCAGAAGTCACATCTCCTTCATTCTCGGCTGAGTGATTTATGAAAATATACAGAAGTGTATTTTGTCATTTCTACCTAGACTTTTCCTTCATCTTGAACATAAGAGGTAATGGGTTTCCATACTGGTTTTCTTCAGTTGCTATTTCTGTAGGCTCCTGTCTGGTCTCTTGCTTGCATGCATTTTAATCATCTATTTACTAATGCTTTGACTTCCTGCCTGAAAGTTCACTATGGAAAGTGATAATATCCAAGTGATCTTTTTCTCTATTGGCTATTAACCCAATAACTAAAACATAGAAGTTGCTCAATAAATCTCACTAAATTACAAATGAATGAACCACAGATGCAGTAGATCAGCAGTTCTCAACTCGCAGATCATGACTCCTTTGGAAGTTGCATATCAGATATTTACACTATTAATATAACAGTAGCAAAATCATATTTATGAAGTAGGAACAAATAATTTTAAGGTTAGGGGTCTCCATAACATGAGGAACTGTATGAGTCACCACAACATAAAGAAGGTTGAGAAACACCATGGTTAGAATCTAACATTCCTTTGTGTTATCCTCAGAATTAATACTTCAATCTTATATAAAAATATAGTTAGTATAGAATTTGTATTCATAGTAAAATAAACATGAATATGAGCAGTTAAACTTATTGGTGTTTAAAAATGAACAACTGGATTGCTTTTATTGTATGTAAAATTGTAGAAATGTACATTTCTTCACATTCATTCACTGGTATGCTCTACAAATTTCTTGAGTTTGTGCTACATTCCAGTTACCAAGGTTAGGAAAAGACAAGAAAATCTCATGTTCTAGAGGAGGTATGACTGGAAGCATAAAATGCTGAGAAGGAAGAGGGAGAAGGTATATGAAAGGCAGTCTTCCCAGAGGATACAGACTTGAAGGGTGAAAAGATATTTCAGATGCCTTTGACTCAAGGCAAGTTAATAGTTAACTGAAGAAAAATCACGACGTAGTATCAGACAAAATCATATTTGTGACTGTTAAGGGGAAGAGAGAAGATAGCTGTAAATGTAAACTGTAAGTCAATCATAGTATTTCCTTAGAAATAAATATTTCTTTATTTTAAAACAGTAGTATTTATACCTCTCTATGAGAACACATGCCATTTGTGTTTATGTGTATGGATATTCTTTATGTGTATTGCTGAAATGTCCACCATATCTTCATCCACTTATGCCACTGTAACCATCAATGCTGAGAGGCAACAAGCCCAAAATGAAGAGTCTAGCCACACCTGAATCTCTAAACCATGTGACGACACAGGAGGCAGCTCACCAGCAATCTGCCTGGATCAAGCATAGGCCTACCAGTACTACATCCTGTTAAACAAACTGTAATGTGCTTTTGAACTTCTTTTTTTTTTACAAAAAATTGAAAAAAAAAACCATTTAAAGAAGGACTATCCACTTTAGAGATGTAAGATAGTTGTTTTTATTGCTAGCTACTGATGGGATGTAGATTATTCTCAATGATAAACAATCAAATCTTCATCCTATGTTACTTTTATACAAGTATATCTACAGTAAGGTAAATTAACCTCCAATTTTTGAAACTCTCAAATCATTTTATACAAAGCAGACGACAGAGAGAGGCAGGAACAAAAATAAGGAATTGTGGTAAATATCACTACTTAGCTCATTCAGCAATCAGGAATAACTTTGCTCCCAAGTGCTGACTATAAGTGGTAGGAGAAGCTACAGGCTCACTATTTGATTATAATAATACAGGATTATTAGTTTAGACCTTACATCAAACCCCACCACGCCCTCAAAGCTGTTGTCTTTTATTTTTCACTATCGTTCATTCATAAAGACAAAGAAACATAAAGTAAGTAAAGCTAGAGATATAAACAAAGAATTGAAACAACTGAAAAATTCTAGAAGGATATTTATCATACTGAATGAAACTTCAGTCCTCTGAAGCTTAAATTCTTGATTTACCTAATGTCTGGGCCAATAATAAGGACAAAGTCATGAAAATGTACTGAAATAATTGTAAACTCTAGTAATATTTACATGTGTGAAATAATTATATCTAGTTAAACATTAATTATGAATTTTCCTCTTGAACTAATTTTTCTCTCTCCCTCTAATTGCACTTAGACTAATGCCTCTTCATCTGCACGTACTGGATAAGCATGGGATTTGAACCGCAGACTTCCAAATAAATGAATTGTTCCATATCCTCTGACCATCTACTCATACATCATCTTCAAAGATTCCATAAATACCCTATCACTGAGGAGACGGCAAGCATCTTTCCTCCACTATGCACGCAAATTTTGGAAAATACATGTGTGGCGCTCATAAGTGTTTCCATGAAGAAAACACCTACAGTCCTGTGGCATTCATCATTTGACAAATGCAAATACTTTCCTCATCAGTCAGCTCCTACTGAACTTACTGATAGTAACTGGAATCCTTAAGGGCCTGTTAAATTTCTGAAGACAAAAGCTAAGATGAAGGACACGCCACTCCAAGTCCATGTGCTACTTGGCCTCGCTATCACTACACTAGTACAAGCTGTAGATAAAAAAGTGGATTGCCCCCAGTTATGTACATGTGAGATTAGGCCTTGGTTTACCCCCAGATCCATCTATATGGAAGCATCTACAGTGGACTGTAATGATTTAGGGCTTTTAAACTTCCCAGCCAGATTGCCTGCAGACACACAGATTCTACTCCTACAGACTAACAATATTGCAAGAATTGAACATTCCATAGACTTTCCAGTAAACCTTACTGGCCTGGACTTATCTCAAAACAATTTATCTTCAGTCACTAATATCAATGTACAGAAGATGTCTCAGCTTCTTTCTGTGTACCTAGAGGAAAACAAGCTAACTGAGCTGCCTGAAAAGTGTCTGTATGGACTGAGCAACTTGCAAGAACTTTATGTTAATCACAACTTGCTCTCTACCATTTCTCCCGGAGCCTTTATTGGCCTACATAACCTTCTTCGACTTCATCTCAACTCAAACAGACTGCAGACGATCAACAGTAAGTGGTTTGATGCGCTTCCCAATCTCGAGATTCTGATGCTTGGAGACAACCCCATCATCAGAATCAAGGACATGAACTTTCAGCCTCTTCTCAAGCTCCGCAGCCTGGTTATAGCTGGCATAAACCTCACGGAAATACCAGATGACGCCTTGGTTGGATTGGAAAACCTGGAAAGCATCTCTTTTTATGATAATAGGCTTAATAAGGTACCCCAGGTTGCTCTTCAAAAAGCTATTAACCTCAAGTTTTTGGATCTAAATAAAAATCCTATTAACAGAATACGAAGGGGTGATTTTAGCAATATGCTACACTTGAAGGAGCTGGGGATAAACAATATGCCTGAGCTCGTCTCCATTGACAGTCTCGCTGTGGACAACTTGCCAGATTTGCGAAAAATAGAAGCTACTAACAACCCCAGATTGTCTTACATTCACCCTAATGCATTTTTCAGACTCCCAAAGCTAGAATCCCTCATGCTCAACAGCAACGCCCTCAGTGCCCTCTACCATGGTACCATAGAGTCTTTGCCAAACCTCAAGGAAATCAGCATACACAGCAATCCTATCCGGTGTGACTGTGTAATCCGCTGGATTAACATGAACAAAACTAACATTCGGTTTATGGAACCAGATTCTCTGTTCTGTGTGGATCCACCTGAATTCCAAGGCCAGAATGTTCGGCAAGTGCATTTCAGGGATATGATGGAAATCTGCCTCCCTCTTATAGCTCCTGAGAGCTTTCCTTCTAATCTGGATGTAGAAGCTGACAGCTATGTTTCGCTTCACTGCAGAGCTACTGCAGAACCCCAGCCTGAAATCTACTGGATCACACCTTCTGGTAAAAAACTATTGCCAAATACTCAGAGAGAGAAGTTCTATGTTCATTCTGAAGGCACACTAGACATAAGAGGCATAACCCCAAAGGAAGGTGGGCTGTACACCTGCATAGCAACGAACCTAGTTGGTGCTGACTTGAAGTCTATTATGATCAAAGTGGGAGGTTCTGTTCCTCAGGATAACAATGGGTCACTGAATATTAAAATAAGAGATATCCGGGCCAATTCTGTTCTGGTGTCTTGGAAAGCAAGCTCAAAAATTCTCAAATCCAGCATTAAGTGGACAGCCTTTGTCAAGACTGAAGACTCTCATGCTGCCCAAAGTGCTCGGTTACCATCAGATGTCAAGATATATAACCTTACTCATCTGAAACCATCTACCGAGTACAAAATTTGTATTGATATTCCCACCATCTATCAGAAAAGCAGAAAACAATGTGTGAATGTCACCACAAAAAGTCTCGAGCATGAAGGAAAAGAATACGGAAAGAGTCACACGGTATTTGTGGCCTGCGTTGGAGGCCTTCTGGGGATCATTGGTGTAATGTGTCTTTTCAGCTGCATATCACAAGAGGGGAACTGTGAGGGTGACAACAGCTATGCTGTGAATCACTGTCACAAGCCAGCCTTGGCATTCAGTGAGCTTTACCCTCCACTAATCAACCTCTGGGAGTCCAGCAAAGGAAAACGGGCATCATTGGAAGTAAAAGCAACTGCTATAGGTGTGCCGACAAACATGTCCTAAAACAACCAACCAAACCTACTTCAAAGAGAAGCTGGAGACTGCAGTAGTGCTTAAAAATCAACAACAGAAAACAGGCAGAGGACTGTCACTTTCTGAAAGGAAGACTCAGTGTCGCCAATGCTGCTCCTGACCAATGGAAAGAGGTGAAAGTTTGGCATTTTTAATTGACTGGATTCAAAGGGTACTCTGGCAACCAAATAAAACAATTCCATTTTCTAGAACTTTCATGTAACTTTTATGTCAGGACTGCAGTTAACGTGAACATTTCTGTATTTTTTTTAAGTATAGAAGAGTAGTTGAACTGAGCAATACCTCCGCCTGTGTTGTATTACACATATTAGCCACGAGTTTTTGCAGTGACCAGATAAACTTGAATTGACACGTGGTGTAACGGAAAGGACAAATTCTGTAGAGTAGACACAGTGAGTATGTGGACCACTTTTATAAGAAAAAAAAATACATTTTGGATTAAAATCAATTGCTTTTGTCTTGTTTTTGTTTCTAAATAAAGAATAATTTCTGGGAAATATCATCTGATTAGAAGTCATTTACGTACCAATATTTTTTTAAATGTGTTTTTTTAAATGCGATTGGAAACCACAATTTTTCTGATACACAAAAATGGATTTTAGACAGCAATTTACCAATATTAAAAGATTAGAATATTATGTTTAGCACTTTAAATATTAATTAAGTCATCCAGGAAATTATGAATACATTTAAAGATGTTTTGTGAAACAAGAAGATCTGGAACAGGATTTAATTATTAGGTTCAATGATGAAAAGCCAATACTGAAGTAAGTCAAACCCTAATTTTAATAATGAATAGGTCAACTGGAAGTGGCTACTATGCAAAAAAACTTTGTCATGTCAGCATGCTTACAGGATGCTTAAGTATATTTTCACATTTCTTTGAGACTTAAAATAATGAGCTTCAGTGATGTAACAAACAATTTAATAATCTGTTCCAGCACAAATGCAGTAAGGTAATCACATGTCCCATTTTAATAGCAAGATTTTAGAATTTTACTATAAAATATGAATATGTAAGAAAACTTTGTGAAGTTCAACTTTTTGAAACTCTAACTTATACATTTTTCTCTGCTCACTATAAAAACAATGTGATCCAAGTGATTCCAGTGTTCACAGTAAAATAAAATGCAGGTTAGGTTTAGAGACAGCATCTATTTATGCAAACTAGACTCACTTTAAACTTGCTATGCAGCACATGGTGGCCTTGAACTCATGATTCTCCTGCCAGAACCCCTCATGAATAAAGTTATAGATATATACTACTGATAAAAAAAATGTCAGGAAACAGTTTCATTGGCTAAGATGAATTCTAAAGGTGATTTAGGGTAAAATACACTCATAAAGGGCAATCAATTAAGACTGAACAGGAAATGTCCAAAAACACATGTTAAAATAATCTCACATTACAAAAATGAAAATACTGTTTTGAAATCCTTTATATAAAGTTAAAGAATTTTATTTGAAAAATTAGCAAAAACTAGGGAGATTGAGAGTTTTAGTCATTTTACAAATAAAAACAGTTCTACAAAAACAAGTTCACTTTTTTTACACAGAAGAGAAACATTCTTAATTTTAAATACCAATCTTAAATAATAAGTCACAGTTTTCATAGGCAAATTGCTTTTCTCTCCAGCTAGGAGCTTCTATATTAATAACTATTGTGCTGTTCCTAACCAAGTGTTTAACATTTTACAGTGGCTGAGTGCATATTATCAGCACGTCACCAGCCTGTAAGCATTCCCAGCATGGCAGCCATATCAATTTATTTGTTGATATTAGACATTTCTTTTGTGTTAGCATTGACAGTTTCTAATTAAATCCTAGCTGGTTTTGACAATATGGAAGGTAATTGCTATCAACTCTTTAAAATGAAAGGACAAGCTGTGTTAATTTCAACAAAACCCAAATATGGAGCTTGTTAAGTCAATGTGTTTCCCAAGAACAGATTTTACAACCTGATGAATCACTATCACACAGAAGCTGACATTAGAATTTATCAGTAAGACATG
Source organism: Grammomys surdaster (assembly GCF_004785775.1). Taxonomy (NCBI): domain Eukaryota; kingdom Metazoa; phylum Chordata; class Mammalia; order Rodentia; family Muridae; genus Grammomys; species Grammomys surdaster. The sequence goes on along the minus strand of NW_021604633.1, from coordinate 15,580,026 downwards.
CTCATATATCATGAGAGGTTTCATGAAAGGTTTCAGCACCACGGACAGAGCTTTGTGAGGCTCAGCTATTTATCAAAAATTTAAGAGCTGAAATATGACCTATTAGGATGCAGTTGCTGTATAGGTCAGCAAGATATTGACCATGTATTATGTGTTTCCTTCAAATTTCCCTTCATGAGGAACCATCACAGACACATCTAAAGCTTACAATGCATTTCCAGCTATATATAATCTTTGAAAATTGTTACTCAATAAGACCAATTCACAGATAAATAGAAGGCATGTAAATAAATTTTTGTTACTAACAAATAAATGTAGGTTCTTAAAGCATGATATGATTTTATTTAAGCTTTAATCTAATGCATCAGCAAATAAAGGAAATCTGCTTCAATAAAGAGAATAACACATAGTACCCCCTATACGACCTCCTAAACAATCACAAAATTAAATGAGCACTAGTCAAATGAGTCACACATAATTTATAGTTGAATTGTGTCATATGGAGTCACCTGTTGCAGTAAAGTTTACCTAAAAAAAAAAAAAAAAAGAATTCTGAAGCCTATACTGCCACAAATGTCCACTGATGTACTTATCTTTATGGAGAAAACCAATCTCACACAAAAGTTATTTTGAAAAGAAATGACCTACTCTCACAATTTTTAGTACAAAACAATTCCGTATTCTTGAAAAAGAAGCATGCCGAAACAACACAAAGAATAGTCATGATCGTGTAATGAGGTTTTGATTGCCAATATACTGCGTACACAAAACTGGTGCCATTACATGGGGGTGCAAATCTCCTACTAACTAGTGTTATCCTGGCTGTCATTAATATCAGAAATAATACCTTATGTATGCCCAGATGTTCATGGAAATGGACTTTGTGTTGTCAGCTGAACCAATATGCAATATATACAATTATAGATAGCACATGATTTTGAAGGGATAATGACTGTGACTAGTTGAATATTACACTATGCTTTTATCAGCATTTAGAGTGAAGTTCTTCCACTTATTAGAAAATTAACTATAAAATCGTGTAGCATGCTATGATGGTGACAGCCCCATACATCGTCCTGCTTATAGTGTCTCCTGAGGAGGTCAAGTAATTGACCTGCACTAGTAATTGGTAGAAGTGCACTCTGCAATGCCCACACAGCAGTGACATCAACTCAGCACACAGTTTTACAGTGTAGCTTATTATCAAGTGATGCATGGCTATATTGAAAAACAAAGACAAAAACTAGCAATAAACTCACGTTATTATCTGTATAGTAAAGTTTAGAAATGCTATTAGTTTGCCTGAAATGAAGTTTTGAGACATATATTTATCACTTAACACATTTTCTCTATCAAGTTATCACAAATATTTATTAACTGTGATACTTGGTGACATCAGTGTTGGTTTTTATTATTTATACACCCACGCTACTCATAAATCACAGAACTTTTAAGCTCAACATAACTTATAGAAATATGTTGACATAGGAGCTTATTAAATATATATTACTGAGTTTATTCTCTGTATTACTATAACTAGCTCAATACCATCTTCAGAATGATTAAATAACGAATCTTATCTACTTCCCATACATGTTTTTCTAAGCAGGGAAAGACATATACATATACATATACATATACATATACATATACATATACATATACATATACATATACATATACATATACATATACATATACATATA
>NW_021604633.1:15551629-15578310 GCF_004785775.1 Grammomys surdaster | reverse complement strand
ATATACATATACATATACATATACATATACATATACATATACATATATATGTATATATTAAACTAAGTGAGTAAGGGAGAGTTTGGTCATCCAAGCAAATGAGAAGTTAAATTCAAGAAGGTAAAATTTAGCACTGACCAAATGTTTACATCTCTTGCAAGAAGAGTCATCTGGCTCTTAAAAGATTTTCTCTCACTGACTCTTAAAATATTCAAAAGTGTAGTATCTGGCAATTACAAAGTTAATAATAAAACAGCAGAATTTAAATTTATAAGTTTGCTAAGGAAGGGCAAGTTTCCCACAAAAGTTCCCTGAGAGCAAGAAAACCTCTAGTTGCATTTATCACCACCACAGTCATTTTGCTCTTCATTCCAAGGCTGATTTTCTAAATAATATATAATAATCAAAATTTCCATGATATAAAATCATAGTCTACATTTCATTTCCATACCATGTTTAAGGATGATGATATTTGAATTTGTCACAATACCTTATGCGTTTGTGTTTACCTTTTCTGACTGATGTATCTTTAAAAATATCATAACATTATGTGACCACTGTTAAGAACAAGCAAGTTCTAATGAAAAACAAGCAACTTCTAATTAAAATATACAGTATAGTGTCTAAGATTATTGATTTAAAATTCCGGTTGGGCTGCCCATGTGTAGCACTTAGTAATCTCTGGTACAAATAAATAAAGTGAGTGTGGGATTAAACTTGATCTTCCTAATCCTCACATTGAGGGGTAATATAAATATCCCCCTTGGTATTTGGGATACCAGTCTCCAAGGAAGAAGAGATAGAATTTGTTTTTAAACTATCAGAAGTGACATTGTTAAAATAATGTAACAAAACATACCAAACAATTGTTCAAAAGTATATGATTCAATATCGGGACTGAATTAAGGTCAGAAACTTACATTAAATGTATCCTTAATAGTTACAAAGAAAAAAATATAGGCAGTAAGAAGCAAAAATTTCTATCTCCAAAATAACTTAAAGGCACTAGCCATCTCATTCCTGTTTGCTATTCAGTTGATCAATAAAGCAGCATTTTAATACTTAATGTTTCATAAAAATCACTAATTTTTTAAGGATTCCAAAACATGTTTTCATTATATAATATCAGCAAATCAATTCTGATTCTCAGATCTGTGAGCACTATAAATTGCAGCCTCATAATCTTTCAAAAGGCATAAAAGAAAGAAACAGAAGGCTCACCTCTTTCTGATAGTAACATTTTTATTCATAGAGGCAATAAAAATTAAGTAAGTATAGCATAAAAAGGTGCTACATTAAAATTTGTGTGAGGTATAGGGAACTAGATTTCCTTCCAATGGAACATGTGAGTCACAATCCATTTTGTTCCTGAAGCAACTAGCTAATACTTCATACATTTTCCTGTAACCTAAAATGCCACTTCAAAAATGTTACCAACATTTATAGCAATACACATTCATATTGTAAGAAAGAAAAAAATCCAAGGAAACTTTTACCATCACTGAATGTCAGACTTAAATTGGCAATGATTTTTAGGAGGTATACCAGGCTTAAAATAAAAAAACATGAGAAAAATAAACTTCATATTTAGGGGCCAAAAATATGATAAACACTTCTTTCTCCCTCTCGTGCTTGCTGTCTCTCAGAGAGACCATTCGACTGCATTTACATACAATTAAGCAATCTATTGTGCACCTAATCATTCGTGGAATGCCAAAATATGCAGAATTAATATTTCCGCTTTATATTCCATCTTACCATATAACTATGAATATAGTGGCAAAGAAGTTAAGTAGGTTTTTTTTCTCTCCAAATAGAACAAGAAACATAAACACAAAATTATAGAAGATCGTGAATACTCGAGCCTATCTGAGTATTCCGTAGCCTGGGAAAGTGCGTGATGTAAGGGGTACAAGCAATATAACAACGTGTACAGACATAGGAATGTATCTCAGCAGTGTACCACTTGCCCAGAGTAAACCAGGGCCTAATAAGAAGAAGCCGTCTGGCCTGGATTGTTTGGAGGCAGTTATAATCTGAGACTTGGAAAGCATATTTAGCTGATGACAGACCATCCTGCACTCACACTGGGTAAACCTGTGAGAGAGAGAAGCTTGATAGATGAGAACTCTAATTAAAATTAAATAATTAGAATTTTGATATAATATTATCATCTAACAAACTCCATAAATACTTCCTTTGAAAATATTCCAGTCTCAATTTTGCACCAGGACTTGGGGAAAACATTTGATGGATTTCTTTGGCTATTTACAAAGCAATATATTTCTTTTTTAAGGAGAAAGAAGGGAAAAAAAGCTATGCATATTGTTGTAAATAAAAGTTTTAGTAAGCATATCTCCAAGTGGCCAGTAAATATACAGCCAGAGCCTATTAAGATAGTTTTCTGTCTGAAATTATTCCCATATCCATCCAATGGTTCTCATCTATCAAGCACCTCTCTCTCAAAATTCTACTCACTGTGAGTGCAGGATGGTCAGTTACGAGCTAAATATGCTTTCCAGGACTCAGATTACAACTGCCTATAAAACAATCTAGCTTAGAAGGCACTTTCTGCTTAAAAAAAAAAAAAATGCTGAGAAAAGGAAAAGAGAGCCCTTCCTGCTTTCTGCCAGCAGGCAGATTCTGTGACTACCTTTGCTACACCAGTCAAGGAAAACAGCAACACCCGCAGCTTAGAGTCAGAAGTCACTCTGGCAGCCTGGCATTGGCAGCAAGTTAGTATCTACTGGAACCTCCAGGCTCTCAGGAGAGCATAGACCTGCTAAAGTTCTAGAGAGGATGCTATTATTTAATGTAGCTCAGATGACACATCATTTTATGATAAATGGAACAGCAAAAACTCAAATATAAATAAGCATATCCATGTGACTAGATCCTGGAGGTGTGCATTTCATAGAACGCTATGCAAAATTGGCAGTCAAAGAAAGAAGGTGGCTGTTTAAAATAAATATTATCATAAATAAAGACATCCCATTATATTAAGCTGGGACAGGAGGATAATTTTACATATACAAAGTTTCTTAGCACTCAGTAATTATTCACTACAAATGCTTGAAAGTTACTATGCTCAGAACTTCTCTCATCCACAATGACTTCTTTGAATTGTCGTTTGTGTTGTTATTGTTGCCATTCAGGTGAATTGTGTACATCGTAGACCTCCTTATAAGTAACAACAACCTGTTGTAAAGCTTTACTTGTAAAGTATCATCAATATTAATAGGGCTCACTGTGGCATTTTAAAAACATGCTTAGCTTTGCCTTATCTTCCCCACATCCACCAAACAAAGATTGTAAGCAAGGAGACAAATCATGGCCCATGTCACCTACGTATGTATTTTATCCATCCACTATTAACTGGGATATATGTACTAGAAACCATATCAACTACTAGATGACATTCAGGGTCATGTCATAGCAAATCCTTCGGCATAAAAAGTACAAAAGTAGATACTAACAAATTAATCTGGAAATTTCAATACATAAAAATAGTATCATAATAATTTAAAAAGACATAGGAACAGTTTCTATGTACATAGGAGTACAAAGCATTCTAAAGGAGCCTCAAAGGCTACAAATATACATAGCTTTCCGTAACCACCTAATTAGAAAATAGCAAGTAGATTAGACATGGTTTAAAAGTAACAACAAGCTTGAGCATCTAAAAACCATCAGAATTATAAGCAAATGGGACAAAGTTTGAAAGCAGGAAAGAGAATGACCCACCTTCAGAAAAAGTAAGGTCCAAGCCATGATTATCTGGTGCTATACAGTGGAAACTGCCATTCCAGAGACAAAAGATGCTGAGTTAAAACTGTCATGACTACTTCATTAAGGTATGAAAACCTTCTTAGGTTTTTCTTAATCTGATACTGAATAAGCACATGCTCACATGTACATCCTTAGGTACTTATAAGCCACTTCCATGTTAGGATAGTCTGGTATTTCAGGATAAACGTACTTCAGACTTGTTTTCAAAGCACAGCCCCTTCTAAAACATATGAGAGCCCAAACATCACTGTGGCTCTCCACTGTCTCAACAGAGGCAAGTAAGTGAAAAGGAGCCTAGAATTCTGGGTAATTTTGTACATAAAAACTCAAATGCAATGTAAATTTGTGGCATGTGGCTTTAGATGTAAGCCTGACATTTTTCTATTTCCATTATCAATTGTACTTCTCTTTTAAATTTTCACATGTGTTACGCAGGCTTTAATAAGTTACATAAGTTTAAAAGCAGATACAGGCAAAGGCACATGCAGCATTTCTGTTCTTTGCACTGTATTTGTGAACCACCACAATTATAACTACTGGGGTGCCAGTAGGTATTACTCTGCTCAGATTACAATTTAAAATTTTATGTTCAATTCTGTGCCTAGATAAAATGTTTAACTCATACTATCTTAACATGCACAGCATGTATGTAGCTAGACATGTAACTGGATACTCACATCTTCCAGGCATGCTGGATACTGTGCTCGGTTAAGAAGAAAATGTTTATTGAATATAAAGTTATTGAATACAAAGCTTTCTAAACTCTCATTTTGTAGTCTTTTTCCACCTTAAACATTTTTACATGATTCAGAGTACATGGGTCTATAAAATAAACATGCAAATAAAACCCTTGCTGATAACAAAACACAAGGAATTTATCTTAAAACAATTCATTAGCATACATATATTTTTTCTTTCAAGAAAGGTGAAACATTTGCACATAACAAGATGGGTGTAACTGTTCACCTTTATATGACTTATACTTCATGTATTTTGAAATTTGACTATTCACTACTGTAAAACACAGCATCATCAATTTTTTTCAGCATTCACCAATATTTTGATTTTATAATTGCCAATGCTGAGAAAGCTATTTTCCATAAATACATAGCACAAAAAGTCAGAAGTACATTTAGGCCCAACTTACAGACTGTGACAATTAAATCCTAACCCTAAGTCAGAACTCATTTACTGACATTTTTATGTAAATCAGCAATTCAAATGCCAATTTTTAAAATCAAGCATCCCAATGCATTCTAATCTGAAAATAATCTGAAACTTAGTACTTACATGCTGAAGAATGATGGTAGAGAGGTATTGAAAGTATCTGCTTCTATAAGGAAACCATTATGTCTTATACAGTGTATAACTTATAATAGTTTTCATCTGACCCAAAGTCCTCCAGGCAATGTGAACTGGATCCCACAGAGTGTTGTACGTTTTGTGTACAGGAAACCAAGCTAAAAGCAGCCCTAAGGGTGAATCCCACTGGGACACCCTGAACTCAATTTGAATACGCTCTTGAATTTATTTGTGGTCACTGAGCATTCATCAAAGTTGTACCCCTCCCAAAGTTACATGATTTTCATATTAATTTATGCAATTTTCATATGCCTTTCAGAGATGCCAAGTTCAATTCCCCAGAACTATCTACAACTCCAGTTTCAGGGGATCTAATGTCCCACTTCTGGCTTTCAAAGGTGCCGTGCATGCTTGTGGTATACAGACACATATGTACGCAAAACCCTAAGACACATGAAACAAAAACTAAAGAAATGGGTGGTGGAATAGACCTGTAAGTGCAGCACTTGGGAGGCAGAGGCAGGTGATTTCTGAGTTTGAGGCCAGCCTGGTCTACAGAGAAAATTCCAGGGCACTAAGGACTATGCATAGAAGCTATGTCTTTAAAACCAAAATAAAACTAAAAAAACTAATAAATAAATGAATAAATCTTTTAAAAAGGTATCTGGGGTCCAAAATGCAAAGAAATTTTTAAAGATGTATATTATACCACAGCAATTTAACTCGTAAAGTTAAAGATAATTTAAACTACTGGCATACGTTTTCTCGTAAGGAAAGTAAACTCTGAAGATTATTTGACTATTCATTTTTCTGAAAAGAGTTTTAGATAACTGTGGTATAATATATTAACATAGTAATTTTCAATTCTTTAGTAATATTTCTTTTGAAAATTTTCCTGAGGATTTTCACTTGAAGCAAAGAACAAAATTCCAAACAAACAATAACAACAATGAAAATCAAATCTGATAAAGTAGAAATATTCTCCTTAATGTTTAAATCATGGTATCTGAGTATCCTGTACCTGGATCCAGCTCTTGAATTTCCTAAAGAATAAATCAAGTTGCCACAACTTGCAAATATGTTCCACTCAGGTAAAGTGACAAAAAAAAAGAGTCCCACAGCCTGCCAGACAACATATAAATGCAACAACAGACCATGTGTTATATTTATAAGAGGAAACTTAACCCAACATGAGGCCGTATTGCTCAGGCCAACAGTGTCTCTGCAGGACTCTTTGGAATACCAAGCAGACTATGTACAAGTCACTTGTCACAAAATGTCATCTCACTCAAAACAAAGTCTTGTTTTAACTACACTGAAGTCAGAAAATAAAAAGTATCAAGATACATGTGATCTATAAGACAGTAATCTATGATTGGGGTACGGGGGAGCTTTGAGACCCAGGAAGCACTAGAATATATAAATTTCCTGCCTCTGCTATTTATGCTTTGGAACTACAGCTATTGCCACTACCCTCCCTAGCTCAATGGCTTATGATTGTGAAAACAGTAAAATCTTAAAATTAGGCCGTTAATGAGCTCCATGATGAACTTCACATGTGTGAAGGACTTTTTCAAATGTTATTTTCAAATAGTTACACAGGAGATTTGATTACATTAGCCATATCGACGACCTCCTTAGTGAAGCCAGAAAAATGACTTTGATTCCACTTTGATTATTTACATTGCAAAAGCAATATTCTATTAGATTACATCATCAGATAAATCCACAAGCTCATTGGATCACTATATTGCTACTAAATTAGCACTAACAGTCTTGAGCCCCCTTGTCAGTGGCATGAATCCAGCGATGAATATTGCTCTATATTGGAAAAAGTCAACCCTGCGATCTTAAACACTAGGTGGGTAGAGGTCTCTCTTGAACTTGGAATCCCAAGTTTATTAATATAATGTCACATTATTTTTAAAAATATGTTATTTAAAGGCCGGGCATAATGAAATAGTCCTTTAATCCCAGTACTTGGAAGTCAGATGAAGGAAGATCTATGTGAATTCCAGGCCACCTTGAAACATAGAGCAAATTCTAGACAAGCCATAGATATATAGTAAGAGCTTGTCTTAAAAATATTTTAAAATACAAAATCGTTTTCGCATTATTGTACCTTATATGTTGTTGTAAAAGTACTAGATAGGTAATACACAAAATTAAGTACAAAGGAAAGCTAAACCCTAGTATCAGTTTATAGAACCCTGGCATTCTAAATATTCTAGCTTTTCAAGAAATGTTGTCAATTATTTGTCAAGAGAGAAGATTACTGATGAAAATATAAATTAGGATATTGGTAGAAAACAGTATGGAATGTCAAGAAATATTCACTTTTACAAAAACAATAGGATTCAGTTGTACCTGGTACACACTGAAAGGAAAGCAAGTCAAACTTCAGGAAAGATGCAGACATTCCTATGCTTATGGCAGCACCATCCACCAGCCACAAGCCATAGTCAGTGGAGGTGCTCCTCACCACAAGAATGGACTAGGGAAAACATAGTATATATACATAAGACAGTATTATTCCTCTACAAAAAAAAAAAAAAAGAGATGATGTCCTTTGCAGGAAAATGGATAAAACTTTAGGTCACAATGTAAAGTGAGATAACTTAGACATACCAGTTTCATGTGCTTTTTTTGGTTTTGTTTGCTTATTTGTTTGTTTTGTTTTTTTCCTAAAAATAGTAGCAGAGGGACTACCAAGAAAGGTTCAGGTGGCTAGAGGATAGGTAAAAGGAGGGGCTTCAAAAAAATGTAATTGAGACAGCAGAAATTATCAAAGTGTGATATGTATGTATGTATGTATGTATGTATGTATGTATGTATGTATGTATAAGCAGCTGGATGCCTGGTTGAGCAAGTCTTGAACCCCAGACCTTTATCAGGACGGCAGGCATTCGGCTCTGCCCCCAGGCCCTGGTTCTTTTCATTCAGCTTCAGCCCTCCACAGCCCCTCCCAAAGAGAGGTCTATGACCATCAGTCTCAAGGAACTGTGCCTCAGGCTCTCCCACATGTAGATGAGGTATCTCCAAGCTCTCAGACCAAGCCAATAGGCATTATCTGCTGCCAGACCCTAAACCACCTGAAACTGTATATAAGGGCTCTATTCAGGAGAAGTAAAGATGTGTTCGAGGATCATCCTGGTGTCTGAGAGTTTCTGTCTCAAGAGCTGTAACACTTGGGGAGAGATCTACTCTCCCGGAACCTTCCTGGGGCACCAAGCTGCTTCCTTGCCAGCTAGCCAGCTTCCTATCGGCCCAGCCTGGCTGGCTCATCGCTGAGAGACAGGTGCAGCACCTGGGAATGACAGAGCCAAGCCGCTACAGCGGGGGCAGGCAATCTCTTCTCCCTGCTGGCACTCTGTACCCTTTGGCCCAGACCTCGCGGGCAGATGCGGCAGCAGAGACAGTAGTGGACCCTCCCTGCTCTCACTCTGTCCCCAGCCAGGAGATTGTAGTGGGACACCCTCCGGAACCAGGGACCCACACATGAGAAGCTCACTGATCGGTGCAATCAAATATAGCCATTATAATTTTTAAATTTGATATTCTGCCTTTGTCTCTTTCCACTATTTTAGCACAAATTAAAGCTACCCACACTTTCCAAGTGACATACAAGTCATCCAACTTCAGAATGAATGGAGGGCCTTGTGCTCATGCGTCACTACTCCATTCAGCCCCCAATGTCCTGGTGTTGTGAGCAGTGGATGTTACCCTGCCCTAGATGGTCAGTCCTCAGACATCATTCTGAAGCATAGTTTATGGATAAACGTTTTTTCTCTCTTATAGAAGTCTGAGCTATTAATCTTGTCTAATCTTCATTTGTTCTTTATAGAGCGAAACACACAGTACCCAGAGGGCAGCCTTATAAATTGCTGTTTATGCTCTCTTGTCCCTTACTTGTGTTTGTCCCACATGAAGCAAACCCAAAACCTTAAAGCAGCTGATGACTTCCGGGTGTAATCCAGATCTCAAATATGTCTTAAAACAAGCCAGAAGCGATACAGTCGACCAAGCCTCCTCATCCGCAAACTCTTTCTTCTGGGGGCGTCATGTCATCTATATTGTTGAACTATTTTCAGAGGTAAGCAAGACAATTCTAGAGAGTATTTGATTATACCTGATGTCATGCAATGTGGCCAGCACCAGTTTCACCAGCACTAGAATACAGCAAACGCTAATTATCAGCATGGCTTTTGGTATGCGTAAAATTCATTTCAGTTCTATGTGGAAGATATTTTCAAGGGCTACACTTTAGATAATAAGTGAGAATCTCAGGGAAGGAAGTCAACGCAGCATTTCAGAACAATGGAAACAGAAATGAGTTTTTATCCACAATAGGGAGAGGGCTTCTTCTTCCTACAAAGCAAATTAACAGGTGTTTCCTATTTAACACCTATGGCAGTCCTTAAAATCTGCCACTTGCCACTCACTTTCTCCAGTTAAAATCCCCTCCTTTCCTCATTCTCGCTTCTCAACAGCCTGTGTGGGAATAGGGGAGAGGCATGGGAGGGGTGGAAGGAAGAAAAACAGAAGGAAACAATGTGATTATATTTATTTAAAAATAAAATAAATGTAAAACTTTTCATTTGTATTAATGACAAATTAATTAATACAAAAATGTCTAGACAAGGACACTTGAGGAAAACACAGAATGCTACTCTGATGTCTTGACCAGAACCGCCAATTAACTATTATTCTTTGCTTGGTTTTGAGTTTTGCTGAGGATTGAGACATGGCACTGAGAATAGTATGATCTAATGCTAAACCTATTAGGAGAAGATGCAGAATTCCAATAGAAACCTTGTCTTATTGATTGAATACTTCCTCAAGTGAACCTTGATACACCATAAGGCCTGGAAAAAAGCAATTCTGCCTCGTGCATGCCATGGCTGCCAGAGAAAGGGGCTAATGAAAAGTGTGTCTGGTGACCACACACCCTCAGGATTTTATTATTAAACCTGCTGACTATCCAAATCTATAAAGAAGTATAAGCATTTCTGGGAAGGAGAATATAAATTAGAATAATTAAAACTTAAATTTGTTTTGACATTTGACTTGTAAACATTTTAAATCTATGTCCTACATTAAATAAACATAGCACATTGCAACCCACATACATTCCTCAAAAATAATTTATCCTTATTCTACACAATGAATGCTAATATTTTCTGCCACTAGCCTCCCCTCACTTTCTGTCTCTCTCCTTTTCCTCCCCCACCACCAATGTGTGTTCCTGTGTGTTAAATCTACCATCATGTCAGAGTAACGGGTTTCATTAACCCTTAAGAAATCCTAACAGCAAATAGAACACAGTGACATCTACCATTACAATTATGGTCAGAAATAATCCCAAGCTCAGGAATCAATGGAGGAATGGCCATTTAGATATTTTTATGTCAATTAATTCAAAGCTTAATATTGTTTCTATTAACTTCAGGAAAGATGAGATAAGCTTGAGAAGCCATGGCATAGCAGTTTTGAAGAGGTGTTGTAGGAAAGGAGAGGGAGATGTGAACTTGTTAGATGAAGACCTCGTGAGCTGGGGAACTAGCTCAGTGCCTGCTGGACCAGCATGAGGACATGAGCTTGACCAAGCCTTCTTTTGAATCAGTCCTGCTGACATACTGCTATACACACATATCACAGCACTGTTAAACACTCGTCAGAGACGCTTGTGCTTGTAGTAGCTGCCAATCAAGGATGATCCACCAGTGACGCCTGAACTTCAGACATACCAATCGCTATCTAACCATTCTATGTTTACTCCCTACACGTATACTGTTGACAAAGCTTAGTTGATACACAGATATACTAAGATATTAGCAGTACTAAAATGTAACAAAAGTTATTTTTTAAATGTACAGTATTAACTATTATATGAATTTTCTCTTTCACCTTTTCTGTCACAAATGTTCCATAGTAGTTCTGTTCTTCTGATACAAAAGGAGCTACAGTGTCTGAGAAGGAATGAGATGAGTGACACAGGCTCTCTAACATAGCGGTGGGCTACTCCATGTGAAACATTTGGACATAAGCGAGGAAGGTAGTACATATTATAGTTACAATAAACCATAGGATGATTTATATTCCTACTGACAAGAAAGCAGTATGGCTCTAGGCTTTATTGTGTTACTCAAGACAGCACACAATCTAGAAAATATAAACTGTAATTTTTCTAGAATTTAATACTTTTAGAAAAGAGTTGAACAAGAATGAATAAAGACCCTGTGAAGCAAACCCCTAGATGAGAAGAGATTCATGTACATAAACACCTGCACCAAAGTTTAGCTTGTAGATTAGGAATGGTAAGATACTAACAATAACGACTAATAATAAAAATCCAGTATACTAAAATAAGGATTGTTAAAACATATGACCACTTCTAGAAATTTTCCATTTTTTAGTTTAATAGTTTAATTAGTTTTCTGCAGGGAACCAAAACCACAGAAAGTAAGACCAGGAATAAAGGGTAAGTGGTGGATATTTTTCTACAGGACATAATTTAACCCATTATATTCAACTATAAATTTAAAAACATGAAATCTCATTTATTGATGCACAGACCTAATCAAATTAATAAGTGTCATGGAGGTGAAGAGGGTCAGTTAAATTTCTAGAAGCAAAGGGCTTGCTGGAAGAATAACAAACTTCCTTACTAGTATATAATTTATACTAGTAAAACAAAGTAAGATAACTAAATTTTAAGAAGGTCACACTCCATATCCAAGTTGTAATAACTAACATACTGGGAATTCTACTGAGATGCCTTATACAATGACGTCATCTGTATGAATGATGAAGTTCTTATTTGTTGACCATCCATCACCAGTTGCCTGAATGCATCCAACCAGCATCACGATTGGCCATCACACAAAGCGAAGCTCACACACAGCACACACATCCTTGTTTCATGCACTTCGATCATTTTTTTCCATTACACACTTTCAGATCCCATTACTCAAAGTAAGAAAAGGCAAATGTTACCACACTTAATAAGGCAAGAAGTTGTGCAAATGATATGAAAAAATAATTTGGTCAGAGAGGTAGAGATAGTAAATCACAACATCAGGGCTTTGCATGATGAAGGCAGACATTTGAAGGCAGTTTAGTTCCTGAAAACTGTGGAGGTTCCAGCAGCTTTACCAAAAAAGTAGTAGAAACAAATATTTCTGTGAGGACTGAATATGAATGAATTGAGGAATTCCACTTCTAAAAAGGCATCCCCATAACTCCACCTGCATACAGACAGACTCACTGCAACTTTGCCTAGTCCTCCTCTAAAGTACAAAATGGTATTTTTCCTTTCACCCTTGTCTATGTGTTTAAAGAATGAGGCTAATGTCACGTGGCCTAGAGTACTCTGAATGCTTTTTTTCCACTGGAAGAAACAAGTTCCCCCTTTCTGCTGCTTCTGCCTGTTCAGCACTGGCACAGGGTGACAGACTCATAAAGTGCAAAGGCACTCACTTCCAGGGGCTTGGCAATCCTCCAGCACTGACATTTTATGCCCTATGTGAACACAGGGCCACCGGGTCAGAGCGAGAAGGGGAGGGATGCTGCTCTGTGCAGATGTGGTAGCTGCTTTTTATTACATCTGCTGTAAGTCACTGGCTCTTAACCCATTCTAAATTTTAATAGCCATCTACCGAAAACCAATGTATCAGGTGTTCTAAAGGAAGTGTAACTTACAAGGAAAGTCCTATAAAATGATTCAATGAATAAAAACAAGTCTGCAAAAAAAAAAAAAAGGGAGCACATAGGTAGAAAAAGATGAGAGACCACAGTCTTACAAATGCATGTACTCCCTTTTTAGATTTTCATTCTGCCTAAGTAATATTTATTTCTCATGAACCAAAAAGTATAGCTACTTGTTTTGGCAGTGAAGACTGCCTCAAATTATTTGCTTGCTAGCCTGAAATAAATAGTGCAGGATTCATAAGCCTTCATGATATCCAACTTACTTGTAAAAGTTGTTTAAGTCAACAAAAATTTCCTGCATCTTTATTTCTCAAAGGAAAAATAATAGCAACAAAAATAATAAGACCACAGTTACAGAAGAAGATACCATACCCCTGTATACAATTGAGTCCCCAAGACTTTGAAAATACTCTCCATTTACAGCTACACTTAGCACTCATCTGACTGCTTTGAAAATAAATGAATAATGTACAGGGATGTACACTTGATAACTAAATATTCCACTAACACAAATGATAAGAATAAAACTTTTTATCTTTGCCTTACTTATAACTGAGAAAAAAAAGTCAGAATGGAACTAGGAAAAGAACAAAACAGAAAAACCAAACAAAACCAAAACCCCTGAACTAAAAGCACTCAAGAGGCAGGGACAGGTGGATCTCTGAGTATGAGGCCAGCCTAGTCTACAGAGTTAGGTCCAGGAAAACCAGGGCTACACAGAAAAACCTTGTCTCAAAACAAATAAACAAACAATCCAAAAATTAATATACAGTTTGAAAAAGAACACATATGGTATTCACTCCCTGATCATTGGATATTAGCCCAGAAGCTTGAAATACCTAAGATTCAAATCACAGACCACATGAAGCTCATAAAGAAGGAAGACCAAGTGGGGGCGCTTCGGTCCTTTTTAGACGGAATAATAAAATACTCAAGGGAACAAATATGGAGACAAAGTGTGGGACAGAAACTGAAGGAGGGGTCATCTGGAGACCATTCCACCTGGGTATCCATCCCATGTGCAGTCACCAAAGGTAGACACTGATGTGGATGTCAGGAAGTGAATGGTGACAGGAGCCTGATATAGCTATGTCCTTAGAGGTCTGCCAGAGTTTGACATATTCAGAGGCAGATGCTCACAGCATTTAACTGATCAAGAGGTTCCCAATGGAGGAGTTAGAGAGAAGACTGAAGGAGCTGAAAGGGTTTGCAGCCCCATGAGGAGAGCAACAATACCAACCAACCAGAGCTCCCAGGGTCTAATCCACCAGCCTGGGAGCACGTAGGGAGGGATCCATGGCTCCAGCTGAATATGTAAGGGAGGATGGCCCTGTCGGGCATAGCTGGGAGAGGAGATCTTTGGTCCCATGAAGGCTGGATACAGAGTGTGGGGAATTGGAGGGTAGGGAGGTGGGAGTGGGAGGGTAGGTGGGGGCACATCTGCAGAGAAGTAGGAGGAGAGGTGACAGAATAGGGGGTTCCTGGGCAAGGGGGGGAGGATGGGGTAAGGGGATAACATATGAAATTTAAATAAAATATCCAATAAAAATAAACAGTTTGATAGTCTTAAGAATCCAAATGGCACAGCTCCTCAGAGGCAAAATTCACAAGTGTCTGTATGAATGGTAGTAAGCAACAACAATGGCCATAAAAGTGAACTTGGTTGACTTGTCTTTGTTCTGTATGAATTTACTAAGGAATTGAAATGCTGGACATTTTGGAAAAGATGGAAAGGTTATGCAATCTGCCTGGTGAATTAAGAGAATTTTTTATGGGTGTGTTGTATAGACTGTTTGCTTTTGTTTGGTTTGTTTTTCTAAAAGATGACACAAAAATTGCATCTATTGGTTTTATAATAATAATTAACAAACCTCCATTTCCTCAAGTAGAATAACACATCATCTTCTGAATTAAAGATACTATTTTGGGGTTATAAAGCAAAACAACCATGAAGAAGTATTTTGCCTATTGTTAATTTGGTTCACCTTATATTCCTATTAAAAGGAAAATAAAGATTATTATTTTCATGGTAATATGGTCTAAGCAATGAGCATCAACAAGAAAAGAAACTCTAAATTGATGCCTACAACCACCTAAAGGCTTTCCATTAACTCTTCTACCAAGCCAGGTACACTTAAAGTTCAGTTTCCTACTTAGAGTCTAGTCTCTGAGCTCAATGAATACGGATGAAAGAAAAGAGAAAGTATTAAAGAAGAAGGGAAATTGGAGAAGACAGAAAGTGGGAGGAGAAAAAAGGAAGAAGTGGATATAAGGTGTGGGAAGAAGCATGGGGAAGAGGAGAAGAGAGAAGAGAAGGCCAACGCCAAACTCTGAGAGTCAAGGGCTGATAAAGGAGTCAAGGAGCCATACAAAGACCCTGCTGGACAAGGAGGAAAGAACAGGAGGGAGATTCAAGAGGACCTAGGAGGAAACGGCTTCCTGCCCATTTGGAGAAGTGGACTACTCTTCAAGATGAAAGAATAAAAGAGCAAAGAGGGGAGGGGAGAGATGTGGAATAAAACAGCAAGGGTCTGGCTAATACGAACCTTTGGCAAGAATCACACAGTTCAGAGCCCAGGTGAGTGAATGCTAGATATTTCCTGCTTACACATTCAGTCTCCAGGGTTCTGATATCTGAATGAAATTCAAAATCCTTATATATCTTTCCAAACACTAGATCTCATTTACTATTAGAGCCGCTATTGTACAAACAATAAAATTTTGAAATGCAAACTATGAGAAACCTAAAAAAGATAATTGGATAGAATGAAAAAGTTTGCAAGGCCGAGCCATTTTGGCCAGATGGCTTTTTGCAATTTTGGAAATATCAAAACTCGTAAATGTCACAGGGTGTAAGAACTCAGAACATTGCCATCTGCCTAACAGCAACAACAACAAAAAAAATGATTGTTCCACAGTTGTGCTGACAATGCTTCCATATTTTTCTCTCAGAGATTACGTGTGTTTGGTCTCTTGAGAAGAAAAATCTTCTTGTCTCCTAAAAGGGCAATTATGAAACCTCTTTGGTGCAAATCAAATAAAAACTGTTTACCTCCAAGAGAGATTCGAAAGAGTATCAGAACTGTCACTTCTAACTGCAATGCTCTTTACCTACACAAGACTCTGAATAATACTAGGCACGAGGGAGAGTAAAAGAGAAACACATTAACACTTAAACAGCTCCTTTTCCCCTAATGCTATCATCTGATTTGATAGCTGATTTTAAATGATTAACTTTGAAGATGTAAATTATTTGCTCAGAAATAATGCTATGTATTTGCATTTCTCAGAAACAAAGAATTTTATTCATGTACATACCACCATACATACATTTCCCTTCCAATCATACAACAGATAATTCTTTCACTACCGTGTAAAATAAATACTAATAATATATTGTGTATTATTAGAGTGGATTCACATAGTATGCTATAATCACATTTATTTTATGTCATGTTGTTTTTCTAATAGACCTCTGAGGTTTCTCTGCTTTACTGCTTTACAATTTAAGTCCCAACTCTATGGAACAAGTCTCAAAACATCTCTCACGGCTACTATAGTTTCCAGTCCTCTCTCTCATCACAGCAGGCCCACAAAGCTTTTGAAGGCATTTCAAGGATATCAACTGATACATGTACCCAACTGAATATAGTGGACTAGGACCTACCTGTGTGCCCTGTTGAAATATTAGAATGAAGCACACACACACACACACACACACACACACACACACAAAAGCCACAAGACACAGAGGACCGTCACTGGGAGTAAATGTGAATATTTATCAAGAACAGAAAAATTCTGACTACCATAGAAGATGACAGAGCAGAAATAAACCACTTTTACCTTCAGTTTTCCAAGTGAAAGATATGGATTTAGTTTAAAATCAACATATTTTATCATCTCCAAATATTAGAAAAACCATTTGTTTCCATTTACAGAAGCATGTGGGTCACCTGCTAAACTACAGGTTATAAAAAGTTCTTTATTTTAACAAGCTTCTAAGTGATATCAGAGATTTTGGACTAAGAAAAACAGTTTGATGATCAAGGCTTTAGCCTGTATCACTTACCTTTGTTCTAAGAAGTAGAGACTATAGAGGAGACCTTGCTACACATGGACAGTGCCCATCTGGCATATGTTTTGGAGTATGTGGAGTACGTAGAGAAGCGAAAGGACAGTCCAAAGGAAAACAACTTGCCCTCCCCTGAAATACTGGCCTCCCCTGAAAGATGGCCTCAAGTGGGATCTCAGGAAACTCTCATTTCTGACTACCTTCTAATGATCAGCTTCTGGTGAGAAATGTCACTAGAATGACACTAAACTCTTGTGACTGGAGTTTTGCTATAAAGAAATATAGACTGAAGGTCTGAAAGTTGGACAGATATCCTATGGTTAAAATGAAAAATCTCCAATCATTTGGCTGGTATTTTCCAACATGATTAACACATAACTTGTCAGTAAAACTTTGTAAGGGAACTGATAGCTCATTAATATCACTCCATATCTGCCTGGACTCCAAGACAAAGGCCAAATAAATTGTTCGCTAAAAGTTTGTATTTACTGTTTGGTCTTTGTCTTGGATACTTCTGGAACAGTAAGATGGACCCATGCGTTAGGGCACTTGTTGCCAAGCCTGAAGCCCTAAGCTTAATTCCTAAGACCAACAGCATCAAAGAAGAGAACTGACTCTCCAAAGTTGTTCTCTGACCTCTACACATGCACCATAATACCCATAACACACACAAACAAACACACACACAGAAACAGGAGAGAATATATACATATAAGTAAAATGTAATAAATTCATCACATTTAATAAAAATCTAAATTATTAACAGTTCATAAGTTAAAATAAACAAAGAAACACAAGAGCTTGTGTTGACTACATTTATGTTACAATCTAGAACTCAAGTCACGTGATATTTTTAATACCTATACCATTGCTTTGTTCTAAAGCTTATATGTTATTACTTCTTTTTACTTAAATTCTCTTGTTTTTAAACTTGAAGAACTAATTACCAGCTCAGCTACTGAGAACATAGACTTCTGGGTTCCTTTGTTATTATCTTCTAGGACATGGATATTAGTCTGAAGTTAAACCCAAATTTACATTCAGACTTAAATTTTATATTAAACTGCCTCAAATATATATATATATATATATGTATATATATATATATATATATATATATATATGAATGAATCTACCACTAATTGCAAAGGACAAAAAGTACAAGAGAGTACTACAAACCCAATTTTCAGTTATCCTTCACCAGTTTATCTTTTTCCAGGTCTAGTGATTGTAGTTTGACAGCACCCAGCTTATTTGAAATAAAAGTAAAATAACATTAAAACCCTTGTCATTTCACAGTAGCAGAGAGAGATCAAATGTCTGCACAAATCCCATAAATTCAATCAACCGATACACATGGTGGGGGGAAAAATAAGAAAAAGTGCAACAGGCTGAGTTAATTTTGATATTTTTCTTTGCTGAGCGGACCACTGCAATTAACATCTATTGTGAATTTACAAGGATTTGGTTAGAAAATAATTCATGTTAAACAGAGGTTCTCAACATCATTAACAGAGGCTGAGAAAGTGGGCCAGTGTGCATGAGAGCATAAACCATAGAGGTCATGTGTGTTAATGAGAAAAAGAGCATTTATTAGCTTTCAATTTAATATATAAAGCCCTTTTCTCTCAACGGTTTAAAATGGGACAATGCTCTCTACCTGAGGACAGAGAAAGTGCTGCCCTCAATTAGATGAACAACACTCCTGGCCCCAAACTTTTATTGTTGTCACTAAAATTCATCATTGAAATTGTATTTTTACATCCTGACATCTGTGTTACTCTGTCCAGGAAGCTTATGAACATAACTTATCATGCACTGTGGCCTGTAGTGGAATACTGTAGGTTTTTTTTAACTTTTAGATATATAATCCTTACTTTTACATAGTAACCGAACTGGTAGAGTATGTAATTTTTTTGTGTGAGATCTATATACTAAGGAAATGTTGGGCAAACACTGCTGAACAAAATTCAAGCCCAAATGGAACTTACAGTCTTGCAGAGGAGAAAGTTATTAACCAAACTATCACCTTCAAGGCAACTGAGAGAAGCCCAGTATGATGTCATGAGTGCAGAGGAAAGACCTGGGCTAAATGAAGAGCTTTGAAAAGCAACAACCTGAAAGCACAATTAAGCCATAGTATAGATGGGAGCATTGAAAGCAATCCTTCTTGCAGAGTGCTTTTATGTATTAACGTTGCATTGAAATATTGTTTCTTTGGTCAAGTAATTCAATGTTAATAACAATGATATTGGAAAAGTCACACCATAAGCAAAGGGGAAAAGAAAAGCAGGCCTGGTATACTTCCAGGGGAAAATAAAATGGAACTGTGAATTGTGTCAGCTTGGTATAAGCCCTGTATGACAGGTTGTAATTATAAACATGTCACAGATGGCAAATACCCATTGTCTGAACAATAAGGAAGTCCCGCTGGGTGTATATATGGATCATTTAAACCATTAAAACCAGTGATTAACAAATAAAATGCTATAGGAATGGTGTGCCCTATAGATGAATCATTAGGTGAGTTGTCTCACTTGCTCTCAGGGTATCAAGTGAGCACAGGCTGAATGCTGAGTCTGGTAATTACAAACACTTAAGCAATATTAAAGAGGTTGTTAGAATCAGGAGCCAGTTCTCATTAAAGAGCACAATACTGTGAAGCAAAATCTGGAATAGGTGGAGAACCGATCTATAAAACACAAGGGCAATCAAAGATACATTAATATTAATAAGTAAAAGATACTATTCCAAAGGATCACTTGGAAAAATATGGCTTCAAGGCAAATGAAGGGTGTTCTATGGACATATGGCCTCATTCATCTTTAAAAGCACATTTTGGATAATTTAAGCATGGAAGCTCCAAACAGCCTGATGTAGGAGACCATAAATGAATACCAGCAAAAAGTAATATTAATTTTTCTGGTGAAGAAATAAAAATAATTAGTGGGAAAGTTATATGATGTACTTACTCATAGGTAAGTACAACTAAAGCATTTTTTAAATAACTAAATAAGATGTTAGAAATAGAAGATAGCTCAGCACTCATATAGCTTTTTGTGGAATTAGAAGAAACAATTTGGACATGCAATTTTATTTTTGACATGGGAAATTCTAGGCTGTACTTGGGTTGTATTAAGACTTTTTTTCTTTTTCTCATTATACAGGCATACAGGTCTGGGGGAGGACAGGAGTCTGGAAAGCTCGATGGCACTAAGCCTGGCTCCAACCACTACTTTGGGGTTTGAACTTCCTGAATATAAAGAATGAAATTCAAAAACTATAAAGGAGGAATTTTCAAAGAAAATTTATTATAGGTTTATAGGTGGAAGATGGACAGACAGACACCAACAGATGAAGGAGACTGTGATACCTCCAAGCTGCTCAGCTCGGGCCTTTGAAAAGCACTTGTGGCAAAGACTGGACTGAGACAGGTAGAGGCTGAGGTGGTGAGCACCACTTTCAGGCTCAGTCATATCCTCCTGTACATCTTTGAGGTAGGTGTAAGAGCTGACAAGAAGCCTGGATATAAAACTGTCTTGACCTCTGGCATCCTGCCTCCAGCAAAAACAAGCTCAGAACTGATGCTTTGGGGTTCTTGGTCTGGGTGACCAGTTTCTGTCTCCTATTCTCACCATTTTTTTTCTGAAAACAATAAAGTTCAGACATATTTTATCATTCAAGAACTTTGAAAGCATCATGCTAAATGCAAGAGGCAACTCACAAGAGGCTAAATAAATACCGCATGATTTTTTTATGTTAAACAGTAAAAACAGGAAAATCATAGAAACACAGTACTAGGATACTAGTGCTTACTAGGAATATAGTAAGAATGGGTGGACCACTAAATGTACAGAAGTTCTTTATGAGGGGATTAAAAAATCTGTGTTTCTCTAGAGAGTATGTTTGTACAACTGTATAAGGTTATAAGTCAATGAGTTGTAGACTTTATTAAAATACTCGATGACAAGTTTTATCTGGGGTGAAAGAACAGGAGACATATTAATCTGAAATATTTGCAATAATGTGCATCTTTTAAGCATTACACAATCCATTTTGCATATTTATTTCCTTTCATATGTGCTAATTCTAGGAATTACTTCTAGGAGAATAGGTAATGGGGTGTTTACTGGCACATGCTTATGCTAATTTATAATCAAATGTTTTTATTTTTGTCACAAAGATATAAGCATTCTAGATGCTTGATATGGACAACTCACTAAGTTCCCCAAACTTCCTCCATCAGATCAGCTCTTTACTAACTGCGGAGAAAACACTAAAGGTAACTTCTCTAGACCAAGGTCACTGATAATGGAAAGTAATGGAGATACAATTTGAATCTAGAGAGGCTGTCTCAATAGCCCAATATTTTTAACTACCTACTAGAAGATGAAAATAACAAAATTTTTTAAAAAGCACATTACAAAAAATCCAAAAAGAAATTATGTTGAAGACAACATGAATATGTCACCCAGGGAAGATGTAGAAGGCACTAACATCAAGTTCTTCACAATCTAAAGAAGATCTTCCAGCTTAGAATACAGTTTCCAGTTACAACCTTTTGCTACCTGTCAGCTTAGATGGAAAAGATGTCCTGTGGAATGCTGCCAAAGAATCATTTTTGTAGAAAAAGAAAACGACGTAGGTCTTATAGCCCAGTATTTGTCTAACATGTACAAGGTCCTGATTTGTTTGATCCCCAAACTGAAAAACCAAAAACTTAAACTTCTTCATGAAATATAAAGCCAGAAAAAGTTAATATATTTAAACATAAAGATCTGAGATTCATATGTATATAGAAGCATATAAAAGCTAATAACATGTTAGGGATTTCTTTGTAACACCGCTATGAAAACAGAAGAGATTGTTTTGTGTTCAAGACAAGTTTTGGGGTGTGATACACTGCACACACAACCGGCCAACCTTCAATTAATAATGACCACACAACTTCTAGCTCTTCTCATAGTCCATAAATTAATACAGTAAATGTCAATGTCCAGATAACAAATATAGGCAGAATTTCATGTTACCTTTTATTTTGAGTGAATTTTCAGAATCAATTCTGTTTTATTTCATTCTGCTATACCTAACCTTACTATACACTTATTCTCAGAAAATTCAGAATCTCATTCATGACATTAAAACTAAACAGAATTCAGTGTAAACTTTCCATAGTGACATGCTATTCATGCTTCCCAAGACACATGCTATCTGATTACCCCTTCTTAGCATACAGCTAAACAAACGCTTATTTTCTCAACCATTTCCAAGACATAGGATATATTCTCATTCCAGTCAGCCAATTAGGGGGCCCTCCTTTGACCTCCCTGAGAAGATTCCTGTTCTGTCACAGGACAATATATGTTTCGTGTTAAAGAGGTTGGGTACTGCCTGATACAATGTTTGCAGTCATGTAACAAACCACCCACCTTATTAATACAGACTTCAAACAAGTTTCCAAGTGAGTCCTTGGGACTAACTCTGGCAGACCTCTATTTAATTCACTTGGTAACTGAGCTGGCTTTGCATTTTAAATACGAAACAAAGCCAGCTGAGAAAAGGCATGATTTGTGTATTTTCCATGCTTAGTTTTACCACCAAACATTCACAATCTTCACTGTTACATAATTTTGCATTCTTAAAAATGTGCCTACATGACATGCATAGTTATCTACAGACATGTGTGAGATATATTATGGAAGAAAACATAAGTTCACTGCTTGTTTATTTGTTTGTTTATATTCCCTCAGAAAAAGGAGCATAATTTTTTATGTCATCCTGCTAATCTTTCTGAGGCGTGGTTTTTCTCTCTGATCTCCGGGCAGATTATTTCCGGCTATCTGCTTTTGTGCATGGCATGCAAATATGACCAACTGTGCCATTTCATTAGACACAATCCATTCCAGATGCCTGGGGAGCCTGTCAGTACTGACGACTTTCACTCTTCAGGAAAAGCTGTTAGCTACCAAACTGCCTCTGTGCCTGCCTGTGTTCAGGCCTGGATGCTACAGAGAAGGCTACTACTCAGATTATTGAGCAAACTCCAGCATGGCTCCTTACAACTTTTATAAACACCTGAAAACAGACATGAATTCTTAATCTGTATAATGCCAAGGCCATCTGCCAGAATATCTAAACACACAAT
The DNA here is from genome assembly GCF_004785775.1 of Grammomys surdaster. Taxonomy (NCBI): domain Eukaryota; kingdom Metazoa; phylum Chordata; class Mammalia; order Rodentia; family Muridae; genus Grammomys; species Grammomys surdaster. Next base: position 15,555,289 of record NW_021604633.1, on the reverse strand, counting down.
GTTTAATGAATATATCTGGCTTAAATAGAAATTTACAGAATGAGGGCCTTAGTTTTACTGATATCAATTTGGGGTAACCCGTTCTATCTTCATTCATAGTCATTGCAATATCTAGAAAAAAATCTATCAACCAGATTATCTGAAATATAAGGCGTATAGAGATAGGCTCCATGACAATATAGAGATGTAATGAGCAGAATTCAAAACCTGAGAAACTTTCTTCTCCCTAACTAACCCAATTTCCTAAATAAGAAATTGTAAACAGAAATAGGGAAAAATAATAAGAGATACAGGAACAGGAGATTTTAAAATATATTTGGATAACAAAAGCAAAGGTGTAATATACAACATTATCTGTTATGAACTACAGAAATCCTCCTTAATCTGTGAAGGTATAATTCAAGAACCCTAACAGATCTCTAGAAGAATAAAGAATATTAAAACCTATAAAACTGATTCTTTACTAAATTTATACACCTAAGTTTTAACTACTAGTCATAGAAAGAGATCGACAACAGCGATAACAAATTACAAAAACTATAACAAAGTGCTGGCGTTATACTGCAGGTATTACATACTGCTCTTTGTGGCCATTAAGACTAAAGCAAAGGCAACATAAAACAAATATGGAGATACTAAGATGGTCAATCTGATAACTGGGGCAGATGAGAGATTAACGGCAGACTATTATGGAGTGTGGGTAAGCTGGACAGAGCAGTGACAGAGAGAATGGGATGGGATTTCATCACAAGATTCAAAATACCATGCAATTTAAAATTATAAATTGTTAGACAGTTTATATAATACTCTATTTTAGTCTTCCCTTTGGCAATCACCAGACTACAGTGAAAAAACTCAAAAAGTGAAAAGAATTTAACAAATTAACTACAGTTTAAGACTCTAAAAGTCTACATATTTCTTTCCTGTTGAGCTCTTAGCCTTACCAATCTGTCTCCCCTGTTTTCACCACCCCGTCTTCTAGGTTACAGTCCTTTTCTTCTCCCACCACTTCAGTAACCCTGATGCTTCCTCCTCCCTGTGAACACATCTCCACTACTGCACACATTACAAGCTAGTGCTGTTTGTTTCTCATACTGGCAACTTCTTAAGAGAAAGTATGTGGGGGCAGCAAAGCTTTATTTACTTTGCCAGTACAATAAAAACAAAACCAATAGCTACAAAGATCCAGGGTGATTTCTTGGTCACCCTCCCTCATAAACGAGATTAATAAATTAAATAACCGCAACTCAGCCCATAAAACTCACAAAAGGCAACAGATATCTTCTGCCTGCTGTATGCACCAATTGGTACATCCTTTTTAATATGAAAAAGCCATTATTTCATTTTCTCTACCTCCCAAACTATAAAAGATACCTGTCCCTACGTTATTTTCTATAATTCCTTTCCTTAGATCCTTTCCTTAAATGATTAACTATCTATCCTGCATAGTGAGTCAATGACTTAGGGATGAAATGCTGTTACTGTTAGTACTCGAGACTTACCACACTGCTGAGGAAATAGCAGGCAGCAAAATCAGAGCAGAGAAAATTAGTCTGCATGTGTAAATGTGTGGATGGATGGAAGGATGCCTGGGTATCAAGCTCCAAAGTAACATTTTTTTCCTGAAGTCTTTGGGTACCAAAGGGAAAAGAATACTATATGTGCATAAAAAGTACAACTCTTTAAAACAGCACAATGCATGTTTGGAAACTATGAATCATAGCATTTAGCTCATTATCCAACATGTAAAGAATGTTCTTATCAAAGCAACATAAAAAATCATAATGACTTTATGAATATTAAAGCAGATGAAATTTACAGGTACTCAATATTCTCTGTCATAAAAAAATAATGGAAGGCTTGCCTCTTCTCAAGGTGGTACTTTACTTTTCAGGTGGGCCACACACTCTAATAATTGACACTGGTACAGACAGAATTGATGTAGCACTGTAGTTTGATTTACAACACAGTCGATGAATAGGCCAACTTTTTCAAAAGCAATCTTGACTCTCTAACCTTCTGAACTGCTAAATGATGTTTTGATTTACACTATATACTAAACTATGCCTAAGTGTTCTTGCTAAGGATAGAATTAAGCCAATTTGTATACAAAATCACTCCTGTCTATCAAAAATCAGTGGCTTCTTCAGTCATGAGATTTCATTTTATTAATGCTTATCTGTGAAACATACAACATTTAGAATTCCAAATGAAAAAGGATTGAGCGCCTGAAAAGTATATATCAAGTAAAGAAAAAATACACTTACTTTTCATGAGAACCATATATTTTCTTTATGGTACTTACACTAACCACACAAACCTATGAAAGTTACCAAGTCTAGGACACTATAAAAATCAATTTTTCATTGAATGACTGCTCGTAGGCATTCAGCATGAATGATTACCTCATTAAGTGCCGCAGAGTTTTTCCCTAGCTGTGCACCCCATTGTACCAAACCTGGGTAGATGGAGCAGAAACAAATTCATATTTCCTAACACCTATTCGAAGGCTTTGGAGTAGAAACTGCACTGCAGATCATCTTCCCATTTCATCAAATTATTCTCCCAGTCAGGCTCTCACTAACGAGGGCTGCGTGCATCACTGCCGTGTCTCCTGAAGAAAGAACAGCATCCCCACTAATTTCACAGTACGATGATTCATTCATTACCTAATCTTGTTTCCTAGTCCATTAAAATCAAAGATGCATATGCCATGTTGTACCATGCTATTATATCTAATTGTTAGCTCAAAAATGTTTAAAATGAAATAAAACTATTCCAAAATACCTGTAATAGATATTTCTAGAGCCCTGTTCCCTCATCTTTTGAGTCATCTTGCACCACTGACTGATTGCCAGCGCATTTCTTTTAAAGTCTCACTAGAAACACAAACAATGGTAAATATCTAAGAATTTAATTCTTTATGTTCTACACACATTTTTCATTTCCACCAATGAGAAATACAAGGATCGCACCAACACTAGAAGTTTATTTTTACAAACAAACAAAAAACTAATAGCAGAAAACCCAAATATCTGTATGAAATGCCTTTACAAGTAAGACTGCTACATTTGAATATTAATTTCAGAAAGAAAATAAAATTGTTATGATATATCTGTATAGGCAACAATATTGTTACTTCTAAGAAAGAATCTTAACCAGAATACAGAGCCTTCATTCTGGAACTCTAGTAGCTTTTTACTGGGGAGAGGGAAAGATATGATTAGTAGCATGTTGAGTTTACATTGCACACTAGAGACTACAATAACATGGAAATTAACAAGGATTCATCATTACTAACACTTTACATTGGAAGAGGGAGATTCAGAGGAGCGGTAATAATTCTATCTTTTTTGCCAGAATCTGGGTGAATATGCTTTTTCTTGTTTCTGAGTCTGTAATATTTCCTTGATATCATTGCGATGTGGCCTGTGAGTGGAGACAACAATATAAGCCTGAGCTCGACTCTGAGGTTCAGTATGAGCAGAACCTTAAATCTACTTGGATGCCATCATGAAGAAACCTTCAATGAAAACCATGTGACCACTAGGAAAACAAGAAGCCAAGCCCTATGCACTGTAAAAGAAAGTTAATTCACCCTGTCCTTTTTTGTTTCTTCTTCTTCTTCTTCTTCTTCTTCTTCTTCTTCTTCTTCTTCTT
>NW_021604633.1:15495070-15551619 GCF_004785775.1 Grammomys surdaster | reverse complement strand
TTCTTCTTCTTCTTCTTCTTCTTCTTCTTCTTCTTCTTCTTCTTCTTCTTCTTCTTCTTCTTCTTCTTCCTTCTCCTTCTCCTCCTCCTCCTCCTCCTCCTTCTTCCCCTCCCCCTCCTCCTCCTTCTTCTTTTTCTTCTTCCGCTCCCTCTTCTCCTTCCCCTCCTTTCTCCTCCCTTTCCCTCCTCCCTCCTCATTCTCCTCCTCCTCTTCCTATATAAAAACTATAGTCTCTTCCAACCTTTGCCTAGCCCACCTGAAAGATCATGAAGGAGTCTTTCACTACAAAAGCCTTAAAAGCTCTCCTCTCTCTCTCTCTCTCTCTCTCTCTCTCTCTCTCTCTCTCTCTCTCTCTCTCTCTCTGTTTCCTGTAAAGTATACATGTATCATTACAATCTATACATGCTTGATGTTGAACTAAAAAAGTCTATATAATTTTAAACTTTCCAATGGTATTTGGCATAATTTGAAGTATACACAAAGTTTAACCACAGAGAATACATTTACAAATGTCAATCCAAGATACTGGCCCTCACCATCCTGCACCAACCCCTGCCATTGTTCCTCTTTGAGGTTAACACTCTTAATCAAGAAGGAGCATATTAGATGAACATTACCTGTTTCTGAACTCTGAAGTGGAAATGTGTATAGATAGATAGATAGATAGATAGATAGATAGATAGATAGATAGATATAATAGACTCTTGTATCTGACTGCTGGGTTCCAAAATATGTTCATATTGTTTGGGTCATAAGTCTTTGTTTGTTTATTTTTGTGTTGATCTACAGAGCCTAAATTTATATCACCAATCTATTCATCCTGCACTCGACCAATATTTTAAAGAGTTTCTACTCAGCATGATTGAAAATCATGTTCTTAGAGATACACCTGAACACATTATTTTGCTGAGAGCATACTTAGGATGGGATCTGGTGTCAGAAGACCTACTTAAGGCTGACGTTGAACTGACTGACAAGACTTCCAAAGTGAATATACAAACATTTACAAGGTATGGCTACTCAGCTCCACATTTTCTTAAAGTATTTTAACTGACTTTATTAGTAGTAATTCTTTAGTCACGAGGGGGGTTAAGAATACGGGAACTTCTATGCTTAGACACGACTTTCCCATGGGGAACAAAGATGCATGTGTCTACTCCAAGCAAATTGCTTATCATATTATGTTGTTGTTATGGATTAGTAGTTCTTGTCATTTTTTTCTTCAGACAAAACTTTGTATAGCCTAGGCTAGCTCAAACTCTGTGCGGTCAAAGATGACTTTCAACCTCAGTTACAATTCTGCCTTTACTAGCAAGGTGCTGGGATTACAGGTATGGTCCATCATGCTCAGTTTGCGAAGTGCTAATAATCAACTTCAGGAACTAACACATGCTAGGCAGCACTACCCCCAACTCAGCTATACCATCAGCTCGGGATTGGTCATTTTTTATTCAAAAATTGAACTCTCCTCAGCCTTTTTGCACTGCAGCATGCATTTCCAAATGACTATCAATTAAAGGTATTTGTTCCACAGAGCCCATTTGCACTCAACCACAGACTGCAAACACTGTATTACAGTGAGCTTTATATGGTAGTGTGAGGGCTCCAGCTTTACTCTTCTCAGGTTGACCTGGTTGGTTTCCAGCTTGTGACACATTCATCTGGTCGGAAAGGTCGCACAAATTCCTCCTAAATTTAAATTAAGCTGATGCTGACTATATAATTAGCTTGCATGGTTAACACAAAGACAACCAATAATCACAGGGTGTATCATCCCTTTTGTTTTCTTAAGTGTCAAATTTTGGGCAAATCTTTTGGCCAGTATTTTTTCTGATCTCTCCATGGCTTTGATGCTACTGTTCCTGTCATTTTTACTTTTACTTTTCTAATTCCTTAAGCTATTGCAAAGAAATAAAAATTTATTTTTGTGCCTTAGGATGCTTCCCTTAGCATCCAATAATAATGTTTCTTATTTATCTGGAAGAATACAGTGAAGTCCTTTGCATTTGAGATTTAGCTCTATAAGGACGATTTTACTAATGGATTTTATTCAACATATGGAAAAACTTAGATATTCTACCTCTCCTTATGTGAAGTGTCAGAGATGGGAGTTTTTCAAGAAATCTTAAATGTAAATAATAATGTGGTTTCCTTCATGTGATCCTGAGTATTATCCTTTCAGAAAAGGTCTCATGCTGGTCATCTTGTCACTGACCTTCCTAATGTATTATGCTAAGAGTTCATCAATTTTTTTTCTTTAAAAAATTTATAACATTAAATTTTTGAAACATTTCCTGATATGAATATTTGCTTTTTTAAGAGATTTATTTTACTTTTAACTATGAGTGGGTATGTTTATGTGAGTATACACCATATGTACAGTGATCCTTGAAGACAACAGAAATGTCAGGTCACCTGGAGCTGGAGTTAGAAGTGGTTGTAAGCCACCTAAAGTAGGTGCTGGGAATTGAAGTCCTAGCTTCTGGAAGAGCAACACACACCTTTAACCACTAAGCTGTTTCTATTCAGCCCCTAAGTGATTGTTTTTAAGTCCGCGTTACTTGACTCCATCAATTTCTTGCATGCAGTTTGCTGTACTTTATTGTCATCCCCATCTTATCATTTTGTCATGGCACTTTTCAGTAGAAACTTTTTATAGATGTTGAATTTTCTGATGATAAGTCAATATTTCATCTCTTTTCTTGTGGGCATAAATCATTGTTAGTTGAAAACATGTGTTTGGCGCTGTCACTATCTAGAATGTCATTTGCCTTTGCAACACAAGTATTTGGGCATTTCTGGGCATGACTAGAACACTTCCAGTGCATTTTAGACATGAAGAAACTGGTGAATACTTGTGTTACATGATCTTCTGGGATGGGTAATAGTGACTGTTACCTTGATTAACAAGACTGGAAGATTATTTCAGGACATCCCCGATGTGTCTACACAGGCAGGCTAGCGCTTTGTTTCTAGCCTCCATGACGGAGTAGATCTACTGTTCCAGGCCCTTCATACCACAAAAGCCTAAAAGTCCTCAAGATGTGAGCCTAAGCACTCACTTCCTCCACAGCTTCTTTTTCTTTGTATCTTGAAATGTAGGTGGTGTAAGCACAGGAGAACATCAGATAATACGCATCTAATGTCCAACACAACTACTATTTGCTGTGTAATTTTATTCAACATGCATACTACGTTTGGAACTGAGTTTACTCATCTATAAAGTAGGAAAGTTTCACATTTCTTCATGTATTTTGAAGTTAGGCAAGATAATGATGGCCTGGATCCTATCCCTTTACAATCTCCAAATAATAATTAAAATTCCCAGGGCCTAACATATAGAGTAAGGAAATAGTAACTCCTAAAGACACAAAAGATAAATGAGTCTTATGAAAAATAAAGAGGAAGCAGAAATTTACAATTCAACACCCTGACCTTTACAAAATTCCTAACAGAATAAACAGGAAATGTGTTCAGCACCAAGGGTAAAGCCTTTGTGTTGTCTTATGACTGATGCTAGGCATAGAAGCCACACTCTTTAATCCAGGTTTAGGATTTTCAAATAGATTGTTTGCGATTTATTCTAATTATAGGAGCAATTCTCAATCATTTTGAATAAATTTAAAAAATTCTTATTTCCAAACAAAAAAATTATTAAACATATTCCTTCCATCTAAAGGTAATTCATTCAATATTAAGATTAGTGTTTTATTGTAATTTTCTTCATATAAGATGACATTATAAATCTGTTTAGGGTTATGGTTTTATTTTATATATTTACAATTACATTTTGTCTTAAAAACCCATTATTAAACTATAACAAATCTTTAACAGTTACATGTAATTATATTAACTGCAATATAATTTTTAAACATATTAATCATCACATTTTGAGAGTTACACTGTTTCCCACATTTTATCATTAGCAATAAATGTAATACTACTATTTATGCAGTAATATATATATATTTCATTACTGCATGAATCAAATTTCTGAAAGCGAATGCTAATGTCCATATATAACACAAAGTCCTTTTCAAAACAATTAAACTACTTCATTATTCCTAGCTAGATGTATCTCACATACAAAGAGAAGTATATATAAAATCAAGCACATTTCTTTTAAATATAGAAAATATCTGTTGCAGAAATTTCCTTGCCACATTGTATTTGCAGTGGAGCTCGGTGATTGAACAATAGAAGAGGTAGGCAGAACCAGGAGTTGGGAGGAGGAGAGAGGAAGGGGAGGAGGAAGAGGAGAAGCAACATGGAGGAAGACATACGGGTCTAGAGCAGTCTTGAGTAATTAAACATAGCAAAAGGTTAGATATTGGGTAACAATTCTAATTGTGTGGGCATCTTGTGTATTGAGCATTTGCTAATATATATAAATCCATTGGATAATCCTTAAGTTTTAAGAATCGTCATTCTACCGGGTACCAAGAGCATGGCCGATATTGTCTGGGGCTTAGCTGAGCATTATGAGGGCGGCAGAGTTGAACTAGGGCCACGGCCATGCTTAGAGCCATGGTTTCCATGGAGCTGACTGACGGAGGCAACAGCCACATTAACATCTCGTGGGTCTCAGGGCCAACAATCTTGGCTAGCTAGTGCTGTGTTGGACCGTGGGCATAGAACACCAACATGGCAACGGCTCGGGAACTAGCAAAGCCACATGATGTATTTTTAAAATTCTCCCACTATAAATATAATATCATATTTGTATACATGTAGGATAATCTAAGCACAAAATATAATCACTCCCTTAGAAGAGTTTGATTTCATGGATCCTAAGTATATTATGAATACCCTGTTAAAACTAAAATAACCCTAAAGCACTAGAAACTCATCCATACTTTATAAATATTCACATTACAATGTTTCACAAAAGTATAAAAACTATTTGTTTTTCATTGAAAGTAATGAAAAAAAATACTACCTGCTCTTCATGCATCCCTAAGCAATATTCTTCAAGATCGGAATTTCATCCTTGGCCAGATCTACTTTCTATTCAAATTGACCCTGAAGCATACTATACAGTCCTAAGGGTTTTGAACACTCAAACCTACTGATAAGAACTGCACAAATGCTATTCTTACACAAACTTAGCAATAGAAAGAACACCACCTGTTGTATATGTGAATTATCTGCCCTTGGGGAAGTAGACTGTGCCTGCAGAAAAATCACTTCTAAGATATCTATGTCACTGAAGACGGCCTTGTGAATCTAAAATCTTCTACAATTAATTTGTGAAAATTAAAGTGTATTACTAAAAGCCTTAAGCACTTACTAAGAGATTGTCTTGTGCATATGGTAAGACATCCTGTAGGTGGGGGGCGGGGGAGAGAAGGGCTGTGCTTATAACATTTCAGTTTCAAAAATAGCACTATATTATAAAACTGTGAAGTCTAATTTAAAAAGAAAACTATAATTCACAGTAAATGCCATTGTGAGACATTGTTATTGCACTATTTTACTAACCTATTCTGCTACACGGAAACACAAGCAGGGGCGGATTTAGCCTTAATGATGACATCATTGCTGCCCGCACTATCTGTCAAAAATTCTATCACTGTTTCCTAGCACAAAAGTGAACTCAGCTCTGATAGTCTGTAAAATGAATATTCTCTAACTTCTTTTTTTTCTTTTTACTACTTATGGGGTAAAAATTATGCTGTGTAAGAGGATTACTATCACGTAAATATGTTCCAGTATTTCCAACTTTTCAAAGACTTCTGTTTATAGACATAAGTAAATAGAGTACACATATAAATAATTTCCAAATGATGTCACATACAGAACAAACTATCACCAATGACAATCAACCAAAATACACAAAGGTGGCTTTCCACACCATATAGCATAATCCGTCAGCCATCGTAACACTTGCAGCTTAACACTGTGCATGGAAAGTAGCAGCAATTAAGTCTCGAGCTAATTATGTGCTTTTACAATTACTGAGTAATTTTAGAATAAAAAACTGCTATGAAATGCAAATTTCACATCCACTCAAAATTCTAGTATTTCAAAGCATACATCTTTTCAGTTATTTTAGAACATTGCCATGTCCATGGATGCCACAAAATTCTGTGACAGACAGTTTCCAAACAGGTGACAAGTTCCACTCTACTCACATTTCCCAAAAACTGACAAACACAGTCCCTGGTCAGTGATTTGGATGAGGAGCAGAGTTATCCCCTCCAACTTTCTTAAGCTAGCAAAAAGAGGAACAAAGAAGTTGTTCTTTACCACAATATTCTAGTTCCCTATTCCAAACTGTCCAGTCCTTACACAGGATCCATTCCAACTATCTTGAATTAACAAGCAGAAGAACAAAAATTAGTGGTTCTTTATGATCAATTTTCTTTACTATGCCCCCATTCCAAACTATCCCCTTTTTTTATTTCATTAACAACACTGAGCCAGGCATTCATAAGACAAATCAAATTGGGAGATGAGACAGGCCTAACTTTTCTCTAACAGTAAGACTGGTGGATCCATCTAAACTGAGACTATCACTGAAATAAGCATTGTTTAAATTAAATGGAAATTCTTCCTTTGTAAGCAGATCCTTAATTCTTAAGTACTTATTACATGAAACACTATCTCCTGCCATAAACTTCTAAACTAGACAGTAGAGTTTTGATTGTAAAATGTACACACTTGCCTCCGTGTTTGAACACTTCTGCACTAGCTGGCAGCTGTTTGGAAAGGCTGTGTAATCATCAGGCCTTCAGACTGTGTAAACAAATGCTGCTCCTGGCTTGCTCTATGCTTCCTGAGTGTACAGAGTGACCAGCCAGCCTCTTACTCCTGCCGCCATGGTTACCCTGCTATGGCAGACTATATCTTTGTGGAACCATAAACCTACATAAACCCTTTATCCTTTAAACTGCATTTGCCAGGGTATTTTATTGCAATAATAAAAAGTAACAGTGAAGGAGAGGACAGGAAATGGCCACTGTTTTCTATCTTACAGCGTTTCTTGGCAGTGTTGCATTAAGAAGAGGAAGTCTCAATTAAAATGATATAAAAGCAAAAACAAGGAGGAGGGATGGGATACGGGGTTTATGGGGGGGGGGGAATGGGGAAAGGGGATAACATATGAAATGTAAATAAATAAAATATCCATTAAAAAAAGGGAAGTCTCTACTTGGGTCATCCTCTTTTCCAGTTAAAACTTTATCTGGTTTGTATGCTCTCCTGGAAGAAACCAAAGCCTCTTCTATGATTTCTTTTTTAATTTCTCCAGATTAAGAAAAGGCATGGGCAGCAAAAAATAAACACTTTAAATAACTTTTATTTAAAAGAGAAGAGAAATCACCTGTGAAGCAGGCACAGTGCCTGCAGCAGGCATGCAGAAGTCCTGATCTGTTTCTGCATTTTCTCTGTGCAAACAGACTTTCAGCTACAGCTTTCCAACAGAAAGAAAATGCAAGAAACGTGTAACTTGGAGGTTTTTTTTTTCAACAGTAACATTAATGTTTTGAAAAAAGTAAGTTTGAGAACAATTTAAATACTGTGACTTCGGAAAGTAATCAATATACAAGCTATTAAGAAAGTTTCTAGCATTCTATAATTATTTGTCATACTCTGCACATCTCAGCGTACAGCAGCTGTGTTTCCGGTGTGACACAAAAAGTGCGGCTTGGACCTCTGCCTCTTCACCTTAAATAACTGGATTTGTAAAGGGTCTTTTCAGGCTCTGTTTGTAAAACTTTAATTGTGATAAAAATAATCAGTGATGCTATGATGCTAAATACGGCCTCGTCTCACAAATATGAGTGGCTCGAATAAATCAAGGCGAAGTATCTCCAACGAATAGAACAGCAAACTAAGGAAAAATCACATTTACAATTCTGAAGCCATGCCATAATTATTTTTACATTATACATTGGTTAAATTGTTTTCAAGGAAAGTATTGTCAAACAAAATGTTCAGTAGTATTGTCATATATGGGAAAATGACAAATCACTTACAAATTTTAAAGTGGTATTTTTATTTGGATTTTTTTTCTAATGCAATGTCTGTAATCTTGGGTCACAGTTTCTAAGCAGTTTGTGCTGACAGATTTGACTCATATATTTTGGGCTGAATAAGATGCTCTGAAGAGAAATGAATGAACTAATCATGTATAGTCCAACAAGCTGTATACTATTTCTGGTATCTTGAGTGCCAAGATTTTGAGAGGTGGAGGACAAATTAAAAGTTGCATGGAGGTTCAATACGGGAAGAACAATACGTACAAAATACGTACAAAAAGAGAGCCTGGGTGTAGTTCAGTGATCAAACACTTCTCTGACATGTAAGGCACTGAGATCGATGCCATGAAGGAGTTTGGGATGGTAGGATCAGATAATCTAGGAATTAAATGGATTATGAGAACTGATATAATAATAATAATAATAACAACAATAATAATAATCACCATCATCTAAATTGAAGAACTTTCATTAAAACTGAAAAATAAGCATTCAAATAAATATATAGAATTATATAAACAAATATATATTCCACAAAGACAATAGACTGAAAGATTTTAATCAATGTTTTTTTCCAGATTTCCTTTACACAAGAATTTCAATATTGTTCTTTTCTATAGAGTAAGAGAAAAGAAAGTGGAATGCAGAGGGATATTCTTCCTCTTCCATGAAGCCTAAGTAACTTGAACAACAAAAAGAGAAATGGAATGGACAGAAAATATGCTTTCTCACTATTGTATGTATAGAGGTATATCAGACCAAATATTAAAAATCAACTCCAGTGACATAAAACCATGTTTCTAGTGCTAAGGCCAACTTTTAGCAATGTAAGGGAGATATACTCATGAAATCTCAAGATAAAATATTTGCAAAAGAGGATGGATAAAATGCCACCACCAATTGGTATACCAATGGGGATAAGTGAAATCTCCCAAGGCCTCACCCTCAGAGGAAGAACTACAGGAAACTTGTGACTGCTGAGAGAGGTAGAATCAACCTCTCCAGGAATAAGATCCCTGACATTATCTCAACTGCTCAGTGACATAGACCAGTCATTCTTCAGTGACTGTTCCTGAGGAGGAGGAATTTTCACTAGAAATGGGAAAATAAATAAGATAGGAATTTGGGACCAGGAGGTCTTGCATAAGTTGATGGTTAATACCAAGCATGTGTATTATGAAAGATAGCATCTTAGAAACAGTTTACAGGAAGAAAATAGTTTGAAATCAACAAGAAGCAAATCAATGTTGTATAAAGGGAATATAGGATATCTCAAGAACATCACAGACCGAGCACACAACAAGCTTGAGACTGGTAACCATGGCCCTTTAGAGGAAAGATTTGAGTTTTCAAGATCTAAAGTTGTAGCTCTCCATGCCCTGCTCCAGACCATAACTGGTCTTGTCAAGCATTTTTAGGTTTAGACAAGGCACTACTTTGAGTCTTCAAACATCAGAGCATCAGTGAAAGACTTGGATCTCTGTGGCCCCCGACAAGCCAGTCCCAAACATAAATACACAAGCAAAACTAAAACTAAAAGGACTAGGATATCAGTGTGTGTGTGTGTGTGTGTGTGTGTGTGTGTGTGTGTGTGTCTGCGTGTGTTTATGCATGTATGTATGTATGTGTATATATATGTGTATATATATATATGTATATATGTATATATACATACATATGTGTATATATGTATATACATATATATACATATACGTATACATATATATATGTATATATACACATATGCATATATATATATATATATATATATATATATATATATATGGACTTGCAAGACTGTGAAGAAAACATAGAAGAGTTGGAATGGAGAGAGGAATAAATAGAAATGCTGTAAATACAGTACTCAGGTATTAAATTCTCAAAAGTCACAAAAAGAATAAGGAAAAATAAATTTATAAACATTATTTGCTATATTAAAAAAATAAGAGAAAACTATCATCACAATGGGAGAAAACATTTTTTTTAAAAGTTTGGTGTCTAGTAATTATAAGTATTAAAACAAAACAACAAAAAAATCTTGAGGGGAAGAGGGATGCCTCAGCAGTTAAGAGCATCTGTTGCTCTTTAAGAATCAGTGTTCAGTTCGCAGCACCCACAGGGTACACCTCACAAGCCTCTATACTTCAATTCTAAGGACTTCAATGCCATCTTACAGCCTCAGTAAACAACGGGCACTTGGGTGGTATAGGCAAAACATTCAAACAGACAAAATGACAATTTAAAAAAATCGTTAAAAAATATATTTTAAAAAGCCTTGATAACTATCAAAGTAAGATCATTTACTCAAATCCCTTACTAATGATGATAAAGGAAATTTAGATATGCAATCATGGTATATCAGTCTCCGTACCTCAGATGGCTACATCCTATACCCAAATGGACACCTAAAGCTATTCCGTAGGCGTTCTATATCCTACATACATAGGAAAAAATGTATATAAACAAGTTTACTGCTGACTTAGCTAGGGTTTCATTTCTGTGAAGAGATATCATGATCACAGTAACTCTTATAGAGGAAATATTTAATTGGGGCTGGCTTACAGCTACAAAGTTTAGTCCAATAACATCATAGCAGGAGAAATGGCAGCATGCAGGCAGACATGCTGCTACAGAAGCAGAGAGTTCTACATCTTGATCCATAGGCAGCAAAAGGAGATATTGTGCCATATTGGCGGTATATTGAGCATAGAAGACCTCATAGGGACACACTTCCTCCAATAAGACCATGCATCCTAATAGTGCCATTTCCATTGACATTCAAGCACCTTGAGCCTATAGGGGCCATACATATTTAAACTATCACAACTGCCTTTAATTTTAAGTACCTGTCATGGACTGTGACTACAAAGTGGGCTTTGAAATGTTAAAGCTAATTTAGAATGAGATTTTGTGTTTGCACAATTTCATGGAATATTCAGTGTATTTTGATACCAAAAAAACAATTCATTCATTTTAGTTGTAAATACTTTTACTGAAGGCCAAGCATGGTGTACAAACATTTATTCTCGGCACTCAGGAGGCAGAGACAGGTGGATCTGTAGATCAGTCTGGCCTCCAGAAGAGTTCCAGGACAGCTAGGACTACACAAAGAAACCCTGTCTCAAAATGGAAGAAAAAGAAAGACAGACTGACACACACACACACACAGAGAGAGAGAGAGAGAGAGAGAGAGAGAGAGAGAGAGAGAGAGAGAAAGGGGGCAGAGAGAGACAGAGAGACAGAGAAGAGGTAGTACTTTTATTGATAGATCTACTTTGAAGACATCATCATCAAACACAATGTATACTTCCAGCAAAGACCCTTATACTTTATAGTTTATGGCAAGATAATATGTTATATCATATTCTGAGGCATGTGTGTGTATGTGTGTGTGCCTGTGCATGTTGCCACTCATGTTCAATAGTTGCTATATATCACCCTTAGATTCAAAGAATGATCTAGTAGTCTCATTGCAATATTGAAATTTCTTATATCAAACCAATAAAACCAGTGAGTATAAATCCAAAGTAAAGGAATCCCAGTAGCTTTTATGTTTAGTAGAAAACAAGTTTTATCTTTTCTTAAATGCATACATACACATCTTTCTGGGATTTCCACACATTTCTAAAGATTAGAACATTATTGAGCTCTATTTATTAGATCATTTCAAGAAATATTAAGTTCAAGTGAACACTTATGTGATAAAAAAGTCTGGAATAATGAATGAAGGGAAATCCAGCCTTTTAAAATGATGTCAGTACAAAATCAATAAACTAATATCTGAGTGTATGTGTGTATGTGTATATGTGTGTGTACTAGAGTTATCAAATGCTACCTGCTTAGCTAATAGAGAGCATAACACAATTGAGATTTGTTTATTACCTGTCTTGTTAATTTGGTTAATTTTATGGTCATAGAAGATGCCAGCTCTTGAGAACAGTTTTTCTTATCAACTACATACTCTCTGAGCCCAGGACTAATAACAAGCCCAGCTATGCTGGTATTTCCATGCCTAGTTGGGCTCATCTGAGCTCTTGAACTCTTTTTATGACTAATCTCTATTTTGGCTTTTAAAGATGGAAAAGCCATCAGCACACACTATTTCTCTCTCACACCCTCACCCTGCACATGCACTGAAACTAGAGCAAATACCAGTGTTCGTTCTGTCAATCTTAAATACACATTCCTAACATGACACATACCACTACATGAACACCTCCTCTCACTCCTGGGTCATCCTGAAATAGCCCAATTCTTTGTTCTAGCTCAGAACCTATGATAGACATCTAGACATTAAACCTTGGAAGTCCTTTATAAAGTTGGCCATTATAAATCCTCACTCTGCCTTTTGAGATACAAGTTCTTCATGAATGTTGACAGTGGCTCGGAAGAGAAAGGGCCTAATTTCCAATGGATACCTTGCTCTAAGGTGCCAATGCCTTCTGTTCTTAAGACAGGTGATGTTGATGCTCTGTCTCCCATGGTAAACACCATTTAACAAGCCAAATAGATCATCCTGACCACATAGTCCATTAGTAGGTGCAGACACCTTTTCCTTAGTATAGCTCAGCCTACAAAATGAATCGACATTTGCTACAGGAAAATTGACTACGTCATATGGGACTAGGTCTGGACCCACTTTTGTGTTGCTGAATGAAGATTCCAGTACTCTAGTGAATGTCTGGCTCACCGTCTGACATTCTAGAAAAGACCAGGAAATTTTTAACTTCCAATGTTCCAAAATCTAATCATGATCCTGTCACCTCTCTGGCAATGCTTGGTCCTAGAACAAGAATACCTAAGTGGCCTGTGTAGGTTGCTATCAATGGGAAAGGGAACTAGAACAGTTGTAGTCATCTGATTGTTTGTTTGTTTGTTTGTTTGTTTGACTGTAGGCCATGCGAGAGGAATTAAATTTTCTTTAAGTCGTGTGTGATATACAACCAGTTAGACCTGGGACTCAGCTCTAACTTAGCATCAGAATCTGATAAGTTGTCAGGACGGTAATACAATCCCAGTAAGTAGTCATTATAAAAACAATTGCTCTCATCCAATCAGCAGGTAGATGATATGAAGGGAAATTTTCACTCGTAAGATAGTAATATATTCATCCCCAAAGATATCACACAATCTCAGCTATTACAATTATTAATCACTTCTAAGAGTACTTGGTCTCTTGGTTATAATTTTAAAATGACAAGAAAAAATAGCAATTAGTATCTTTTATTATCACACTTATGCCCTATGAGTAAGGTGATTAATAATGAAAGAATTATTATCTCCATTTTATAGATTAAGAAACTGAAGCTTATAGCCCATTTCATGTCATTATACTAGAATATCACACTGTAGATAAATTTTAAGAGATGGGTTTATTTATCTCTTAGATTCTAGGATCTGGGAATTTGGAATTCAGTGAACTATCTCTTGCAGGGGCCTTAGGACTGTTATATGCTCACAGGGGAAACTAGATGGACAAGGTGCACTTAGGAGGAAAAGGAAGGGGCAATATATTTGATTTCTTAAGAATGAAATCCAGTCCTTAAACAATCTTTGAAATTATTATATTTATCTAAGAATCTAGGATTCTTCCCACCCTGGTAAGCTTGAAAATAAACTTTATTACATTATTCATACTACCTGCAATCATAGTAGATTATGAACTACAAAATTAGAGGGGAAAGGGCAAGTATCTATGAAATTCTTAACTGCTGAGCCACCTCTCCAACCTCATGAGGCAGGTATCTTTAACAGGCAAGGACTACCTAGGATTTCATAGGTCCGTCCAAAGTGGCTCAATGACCCTGAGATGCTCCAACATATGGGCTAATACTCTAAGGTTGCTCTAACAAAGCCATACAACCAAGGTCAATGTCCTCAGAAATTCATTCTCAGACTCAGATGAGATAAAAATGAGGGTACAAGCATGGCTGTATTTCTTCCAAAAACTCTTAGGAAAAGTCCTTCCTTCTTTCTTCCAACTTATGATGGCCCTACATATTTATTATCATGTGACCGTGATGATACTCCAACCTCTGGCATGTCCTCATCCCTGTTATCTCCTTTATGAGGCTCCTCTCTGTATATTTGTATAAAAAGATCTCTCCTAGGAAGATGTTTTCACCTGAGATCAGGTGATGTTTTAAAATACATCCACACAGTATCCTTTCTCAAATAAGACTACAGTTAAGAGGCAGGGGTGTTTTTTGATAGGACACCATGCAATTCATTCTACTTTGAAAAAAATCTAAAAATAGATAAATAGATATTAGATTAGATAGATGTTAGATAGATAGATAGATAGATAGATAGATAGATAGATAGATAGATAGATGATAGATAAGTAAATATGTAGATACAAAGATAGTGGTTTAGTAAATAAATAGAAAAGCTAACACAATCACATGCCCATTCAAAGCTGACCAGTAGATATCATCTTGCAATTCAGTCTTACCTCTAATTTGCCACTTTACTATATTCCCAGTAGAGGGGCTCAAACTAGTCACATCACAAACTACATCTATCCCCCTGACAGCATGTCTTCCTATATTTTATTACATATAATATATGAGCAACTTGAGCTTTCTTCCTTGTTGGCTCATAAGCTTGCATCCAGATGTTACCATGACCAACCATTGATTTGTGCTAATAAAAACGAGCAAACACCTCACTGTTCCCAGGACCTTGGTGGCTTACTAATATTTCTGTTAAGTCTTCATGCTCAAATTACATGACAATATTAACTCTCGTGAACCTTAGATCAACACCCAGTATGGGAAGACTAGCAATTGAAATTACATAACTCTAAACCCTTATCCAAAAAGGATCTCGTACTTCATCTTTCCTTGAGAAGAATGTGTTCCTTCAATGCCTGTCTTAGGCTTTATTCTGTAAAATCTCTCTGAGAATGTAGCACCATATGCATCCAAGAGTAATTACTCCTTACTCAAAATACTCATCAATACACTATTTACACAGAGAAATAACACTGACCACGAATATTTCAGTTACTACCCAAGATCTGCCTCCTGCGCTATAGAGTACATTCAGTAAGAATTCTTTTGTAAATTAGACTAATTTCTTCACTAACTAACCTATTTCCATTTTCGTGGGAAGGACTCTCATTTTGTAGTTAAGGCTGGTCAGGAACTATGGTAATCCTCCTGACTGAGCCTCCCAAGTTCTGGGAATATAGGCATCAGTCACAATATCTAGTTGTTTTTCTTATTATTTTTCAGACCTGTGCTTATACCCCAGGTTACTGTAGGCTTGATGATGTCTTTGGAATGGAAACAAAAATAAATTTGTACTTACTTCTGTATAAAAATAATTTTCATTCTTAAAATTTTTCTTAGGTATATTAAAATAACCCTGGAGGTACAAATGTTTCTAGAAAACTTTAAAACATGATTTTCTGTTGAGTACTATTTTGGTAAAAAGAAACATTTGAGTACAGAGTTAGTACCAAAACAAACAAACAAACAAACAAACCCACAAAATTACAAGAATGATTTACTGATGTGATTGGTTTTTACTTGTGCGCATTAAGTTCTTGAAAATCCCATACCTTTGCTTTTATTTGCGCATTCTAAACTCATTTGGCTGGAAAACCAAACTCCCTGTGGTCCTATTAAGTATGTTGCTAAGCAAGCCATCTAGTCGTATCTATAAATAGGAGGTTTGGCTGTGAGCCAATCTTATAAACCAAGAGGAGGTCAGTGCATGCTAAAGCAGAACATCATTAAGAGGAAAGGTGTCTTGCTGCTGCGCCAGTTCACATTTCTTTTGGGGCAAACATACTCATGTATTGACCTATGACAAATTTATTTCACTTGTTTTCATTTGCCTCTGATGCATCTTCTATGTTGCTACATAGATTCTACTTAATGACTTCCTTAACTTGAAAACCAGCCCTAAAGATGATCTTAAGATCTATGTGCAAACTTCTTAAGCTCAACTGCCAAGTGTTTTCTGGCCTTTCCTTGCCTTCTTAAATATGGGAAAGAATTTGTCATGACTGAATACCATGGTCTCTAAAACTGACACTAAAAGCAAAGTTACTATGGCTTTTTAAATGAGTTCTAAATCAACAGCTACTGAATTAAATCTGCATTGATTTATTGAGGCAAACCCAACATTCAATTACAAACGAGAGCGCTTATAAACCAGAAATGTTTGTACCTCTCTGGCAGCTAGAAATCTGAAACCAAGGTGTCTCGGAGGCTGCTTTCTTCTGAGGGTTGTACAGAGGCTGCTTTCTTCTGAGGGTTGTACAGGAGAATCTGTCACTCACTTTTCTCCATCTCGCAGCTCTTTGACAATCTTTGATGTTCTTTTCATTGAAGTAGCATAACCCTAATTTTCAGAAGCTCTCCCTGTGTCCGCATCTCGTTGTCTAAATCTTCATTTTTATAAGTGTATAGTCACTACATCAGGGCCTACCTTAATAGTCTCGTGCTAACATCCCAAGCAATCTCACATTCAAAGGTACCAAGGGTCTGTACACTAGCATGTTTTTCAACAATATAATTCAACGAAAAGAAAGCATTCTACCAAACAGTGCACAGGCACAGTGATGTTTCCCTATGTTCATCAACTCTAGTGGCTCTACTCTTTCGTGGTCCCCTTTTGTTTGTGATACTTTCTCTTGCTGGAACTTTCTCCATTAGCTTTGAAAAGTAACTGAGCTAATCTGGGTTCATAAAGTAAGCATAAATGCACGTTTTAAAATGCTTTATAATAACTCGATTATTGTTGCTAAAACATATTTATAAGCTAGTTTGCATTTTGGAACATGTTACAGATTAGCAGTTTGAAGAAGAATAAAAGAAAAGGAAAAAGAAAATAAGTTTTTTTTCTTTTTTAGCTTATGTAAGTCTTATTCCCTCAGAGGACACAATAACCAAGCCAAGAAATCAAAGGAAACTTCTAATCAGAAAATGTGGATGTGCAGCAGACAGATGGACTGGTAAGACTCTAAGGCCAAAATGAAAGAGAACTTGCTTCTCCAGTTACTCTAGAGGATTGCAGAAGGCACAAAATCTCTAGACAATGAGTAGAAACATGGAGGCTACAAACAAGGTGTTGAAAGAAGGCTTAGATCAAGATTCAAGGCCATGGTGCAACAATTCAGGTCAAGACCCTTAAAAATTAAGGCATTAATTGATTAATTAATGACAGTGCTCATTCCCATAAGGAATGAATAGCATCTGACATGGACACTCAGAGAGGTAGGGCAGTGATGACATGGACAATCTATCTTCAACAGGCAATCAACCAAACACACACTGGTGTACATAAGGAAAGTCTAAAGTTTCCTGTGTTCTTGCCCCTAAGTCTCTCCTGCTTTTCTGTACTGAGAAGTCTTAACAGGGAAACATCAGCTTAAGATGCTTTTATCCTGTGCCTCTACCATCTCCAGTATCTCAGATTCTTCAAGGCAATGCAGGCTTCACCTTCACAGCTTCACATAGAGGCCTCTTGGGGCCTCCCTATAGGGATACCCCTGACACAGGCCTGGCCTCAGCAGCTTTTCTTAGCCACAGAGAGAGATTCCACAGTGCCTTTCTTCTATCCTTGACTCTACAGCCAGAAACACATGGTCAAAGCTGCCAAGCTCTTCTGTGTTCTCAGGCAGGAACTTCACTTCCTCTTTCAAATACATCTACATCAACTTTCTGTTTTCAATGGTTCCCTTCACTGTCTAACCATATCTTTAATTCTTTTTCACAGGTTGAGAGCTTATTGGAGGGGGAAGGGGCTTGCCCTGAGGTCACTATTCCATTTATTACATTTAGCATCACATTTTTTAAAATTTATTTATTTGAGCACTAGCCTTAGTTCCATTTCACTTTCTGGTGTTCCTTTTCTTCTCAAACTGTACCTTATGTATTTCTCTTTGTCAAGCTTTCTCCTTTTCATTATAGATGTGCATAAGAATGTTCAGTAATAACTACATGACACAGTTAATACCAGGCTGTTTTGAAATTTTCTCTGACAACACCATTAATATAAAACTCTTCAATTTAGTATCAGGAAAATTATTTGGGGAAAGGTGAGAAGCAGCCACATTCTTCACCAAAATATCACAAAAACAGTCCATAGGCCATTTATTAATATTCTTCTCCTTGGAAACCTCTTGAGCTGGGGCATCATAATCTACATTGCTTTCATTACCACTGTCTTTCATCTTGCTACTAATATGGCCCAATAAGCCCTGACTAAAGCAGTCAACAACTTTGCTAATCCAAATTCTCAAAGTCCACGTTCTGCCAATAAACAGGCTTTTCATGTAAATACCCCACTCCTGATACCAACTTCTGTCTTAGTCAGTATTCTATTGATTGCTATGAAGAGATACTATGGCCATGGCAACTCTTATAAAGAAAAATATTTAATGGGGCTTGCTTACACTTTCAGAGGTTTATCCATTATCAGCATGGTACGAAGTATTGCAGCACAAAGGCTGACATGGTGCTGGAGAAGGAACTAAGAACACTACATGCAGATCCACAGTCAGCAGGAAGGGCTTGAGCCCTTAAAACGTCAAGTCTGACCTCCAGTGACACACTTCCTCAAACAAGGCCACACCTACTCCAACAAGACCACACCTCCTAACCTCTCTCAAGTAGCATCATTCCTTACTGACCAAGCATTCAAATATATGAACCTATGAGGGGAATTCCTATTCAAACCACCAGTGTGGTACAGCTCACCATGCAACCTGGCAGGGCTGACTTCGAATTTATAAATCTTCCTGCCTCAACTTTCCTAACAAAGGAGTTACAGGTATACGCCATGACACCAGGCTAGAGATTTTGAATTTATACTCAGGTAACAAATTAAATGTTCTGAATTATTTAATTATATTTAAAGGATTCATTTCTGCCATTTTGGAAGAATCAGTTAAAAAGTAAATGATCTTTCTAAGTATAAAATAATAAATCAAATTTGATTGTTCTAACAAACACTTATGCACTACTATCCTAAGGAGAAGAATATACATGTAAGGTATATATGCACACAAACATGCAGACATACCATGTGGTATATATTTACTCTTAAAATTACTGTGAATTAAACTGTCTCATGTGGACTTCTAAGTATTCGTCTACCTTGAATATTAAGAACTCACAGGGAAGAAGAAAAGGTGTTTTTAATTACTTTTTTAAAGAGGGAATTATATTTGGGTCTCCTGATTTTATAAATATCCCAACAACCATTTTAAATACTTGTCTATGCAAGCTGGAGACATAGGCATAAGAATGAAGAGACAACCTACAGAATGTAAACTACTTAAAGCTTCCTTCTCATCACACTGAAGAGTCAATAATAATCTGCTTCCAACTCCAAAGAGAACATGGCCAATCAAATATTTATGAAACTATGTTTTATAAGGTTGGATACTTAACAACTTATAATGTTGAAAGTAAAAGTATCTGAAGAAAACATGAGCCTAAAATACTGAAGGAAATTATGAACTTCCAATCAGATGGGCTGCGCTGAGGACACTCCTCAGTACACTCCCAGAGAGAACCATGGGAATTTTCCCTTTAAAGTATAATTCTTTTTTATTTCAACAGTAGAAAGCTTTTCATATATCAAACAGTGAAAACAAACAAAAATGTAACTGAAAACAGTGTAGTCTGAATGGAGATTATCACCCCATCCCAAGGGCATAGTGTAGAAACTTGGAACCCAGATGAGAGTGTTACATGAAAGCTAGGAGTCAGGGCCCATGAGAACTGGAGAGCACTGATGCACTTGGCTGCCCATATCGGAACCAGACACCCTTCTTTCTCTTTCTCCTTCCAGCTCTCCTGAGGGAAGCAGCTAACTCCATGATGTTCTCTGCCATCCCAGGTCCAGAAACAACAGAACCAACTGAGAATGGATTGAAAGTGTTGAACCCCTTAGCAAAAACAAATCTTGGTTCTTTCTAAGTTGGATTTCTAGGGAATTTTGTTATAATGACAGACATTAACACAGATGTATAAGAACAATCAAAATATAATGTTTAATTATATAAAGGCAGGGCTAGATAAAGGCACAACAACTTAAAACATCAGCAAGTAAAAAAAGAGTAGGATTTTCAGTGGGCACTTCTCTGTCTTAGCAGAAAATGGTATTAATCTCAATCTGGTATGAAAAATATTCTGAAATTGAAGGGGACTTTTGAAATAAAATTATGTGATAGGATGTGGCTTCCCACAGATACCCATCACCTTCTAGTTCTTTGTAGATAAAAGAAAATTTACCAACTTACTACATTGTCAAATTACATACTGGATTTAACAGTGATTTGCTTTGGTAGTTGGACGGCTGTAATGCAATTCTCTGTGGCTGTTTCTTCAGGGTGGAATTGTATATATCATGTTATAACAGCATTTAAAGAGATACACAATTTTATATATTTTCATTTGTTCTTTGAAATTTTCATGCTTGTTCACAACTCACTCCTATCATATCCACCCCTCCTACCCTTCTCCAGCTCCTTCTCCAGCTTTCACTCCCAACTTCACACCTTCATCTTCTTTTGGTTTTTTTTTTTTAAATAATCCATGGAGTGCAATTAGCACTGTCCCTTTGTACATGGGTTAGGTCTGTTTCATGGGTAACCAATAAGGATAAACATCGCTTAAAAAAAAAAAACCCTTAATTTCCCTTGCACAGAAGCCATCAACTGTCAATACCTCCTTAGCTGGTGGTTAGTTTCCTCTCCCTGCTTGATGCTGGGAAGTTGACTACCTTGATTTTGAGCAGGTCTTGTGTTGGCAATTACAGGTGCTGTGAGTTCTGGAGTGAAGGGCGTACTATTAAATTAATGAAAATCAACTGAAAATTGACAAACTGACAAACAGGCAGAGAATGCAATAAAGCACTGGAAAATCCACTGTGTTGATAATCTATGCAGCAAAGACTAACTGGACCCTGGCTGGGGATCTTTATTGTCACAGATGTTACAGACAAATGAACTGCAGATGAAGTCAAGAATCCTAGCAAATAACAGAGTGTTTCTGGCATAAATGTGCCAGGAGTCCCCAGTTGCCTAGAAATAGGACTTTACTTCAAAGTATTTAACATTACTACCACCGTGCTACAGTCACAGAAAGGTCTTAAAAAACTTCAATTCTCTCTTTCCCGCTGTCACATGATTAGATGGCAGTTCCTGAAAACTGAATCCCTAGACAACATGAGACCATTTGCCAGATGTTGCATTTTACTGATAAATTTCTAGAAAGTGATTTTTAAAACACACAGACCTAAAAACAGCTTCACTACATGAATTAGAAACGTGCTTATTTAGACATCCCAAGTTAATCACTGATGCAAAACAGGAAAACGACGACCCTTTACTTGGGAACTATCAGGACTGCATTTGGCGAGAGGATGCTCGCTTAGTTTTTTTTCTCAGTTATATTTATTCATGTCACATTTACCCAAAATTAAGACATACTAGACATTCCAAAGTGTCATAGATAAATAATCCGTCCATTTCCCAGTATGAGACTCTTATACCTACATGAATAATTAATTTGTCCATGCCAGGAAGCACACCCACCAGGATTTAAAGTGCCTAAAGACACAGACATTACATTTTTCTCCTTTAAGTATCGAACATTCCAGACAGTGCCTAAAATCTCATAAAATTAGTAAATAATTTGGCCAAACAATGCTCCTCTTTATATATATATATACATATATACATATATATATATATATATATATATATATATATATACACACACATATATATATTTTCTTTCTTTTCATTTCAAATGTTATCCCCTTCCCCGGTTTCCACCCCTCCCCCTACTTCTATGAGAGTGTTCACCCACTCACTCACTCACTCACTCCTGCCTCCTCACCCTGGCATTCGCCTCCACTGGGGCATCATCACACCTTCACAGAACCAAGGGCCTCTCCTCCCATTGATGCCTGACAAGGCCATCCTCTGCTACATGTGCACCTGGAGCCATGGGTCCCTCCATGTGTACTTCATTGGTGGTTTA
Organism: Grammomys surdaster; assembly: GCF_004785775.1. Taxonomy (NCBI): domain Eukaryota; kingdom Metazoa; phylum Chordata; class Mammalia; order Rodentia; family Muridae; genus Grammomys; species Grammomys surdaster. The sequence continues at coordinate 15,529,625 of NW_021604633.1, read as the reverse complement.
GAGCCTAAATATGCTACTCTTAAAGTCACTTTAACCACAAAAAGAATGATAGGATGATCTTTTCTGTCAGCTCATACAAGAGAATCTGTCCATACTCTAGGCATATCATATTATAAATCAAATGGAAATGGAAATCTGCAAAGTGTTCCTGTCTCCTCTACCATATTATTTGACACACTAACTATGGAAATTAAGAAACTATAGTGATTTAGAAAATGAACTTATTAACCCCTTGTATAAGTTCCTATTTGTCTCACGTATGATTTTCCAGAAGCACCATTTAACTTAACCAGAAGCTTCACTAAGTATGTAGAGGACACCATAGTACCTCAGCAAAAAGTGTGGCATCAGGGTTCGACTCCTGGCTTTGTAATATGCTACCTATAAACCAATTTATTTAACCTCCTCACATTAGTTATATCTTCTATCAATTGACAGTCTATGAATCACATGGTTATTAGCAGACTAAATGAATTAATCTTCGCCTAATACATGAAGACATACATGTGACACAAACATTAAACATACTTGTTAATGGAGTTCTATAATATTCACAGCTGTGACATCTTGCAATTTCCAAATAGTAAGAATGATCTCTTTTTTTTCTTTTTTTTTTTATTGGATGTTTCATTTACATTTCATATGTTGTCCCCTTACCCCATCCCCCACCCACCCAGGAAACCGCTATTCCCCTCACCCCTCCTCCTGCTTCTCTGTGGAGTACCCCTACCTATGACCCCACTCCCACCTGCCTACCCTCCAATTCCCATCCCCTGGGGAGTCCAGCCTTCCTGAGGCCAAGGATCTCTTCTCCCAACTACACCCAGCAGGGCCCTCCACTCTTACCTATACAGCTGAAGCGATGGATCCCTCCCTAAGTGCTCCCAGGATGGTGGTTTAGACCCTGGGAGCTGTGGTTGGTTGATATTGTTGCTCTCCTCATGGGGCCACAAACCCTTTCAGTTCCAATGGTCTTCACTCTAACTCCTCCATTGGGAACCCCATGATCAGTTCAATGGCTAGTTGTGAGCATCTGCGTCTGAATATGTCAGACTCTTGCAGACCTCTGAGGAGACATCTATATCAGGCTCTTAACAGCATGTACTTCCTGACTTCCACATCAGCATCTACCTTTGGCGACTGCACATGGGATGGATACTCAGGTGGAATGGTCTTCAGACGGACCCTCCTTCAGTTTCTGTCCCTCACTTTGTCTCCATATTTGCTCCCTTGAGTATTTTGTTGCTCCTTCTAAGAAGGACCGAATCACCCCCACTTGGTCTTCCTTCTTTATGGGCTTCATGTGGCCTGTGAGTTGAATCTTGGGCATTTCAAGGTTCTGGGCTAATATCCAATAATCAGTGAGTGAATACCATGTGTGTTCTTTTGTGATTGGCTTACCTCACTCAGGATGATAATTTCTAGTTCCATCCATTTACCTAGGAAATTCTCGAATTCATTGTTTTTAATAGGTGAGTAATATTCCATTGTGTAAATGTACCACATTTTTTGAATCCATTCCTCAGTTGAAGGACATCTGGGTTCTTTCCAGCTCCTGGCTATTATAAATAAGGCTGCTATGAACATAGTTGAGCATATGTCCTTCTTATATGTTCGAGCATCTTCTGGGTATATTCCTAGGAGTGGTATAGCTGGATCCTCAGGTAATGCTATGTCCAATTTTCTGAGGAACCACCCAATGATTTCCAAAGTGGTTGCATCATCTTGCAGTCCCACCAACAATGGAGGAGTGTTCCTCTTTCTCCACACCCTCGCCAGCATCTACTATCACCTGAGTTCTTAATCTTAGCCATTCTGACTGGTGTGAGATGGAATCTCAGGGTTGTTTTGATTTCTGTTTCCCTGATGACTAAGGACACTGAACATTGACAAATGGAACTTCATAAAATTGCCAAGTTTTTGTAAGGCAAAGAATGTTCTCTTATAACAATGAATAGAGGACAGATTACACATACCTACAAAGGAATTAATGTTATGATCGATTTAAGAACTGGGTTCCTCATTCTGAAGTGTAACAAACTACATGTAAGCAGCAACACTGACAATGTCAACTCCAAGGTCAATAGAATCACTGTTGAGAATGCATGAGGGTCATCACTGAGAACATATGGGCTCTCTACATATTGCTGGGGTTAGTGGTGATGACTTTGGTGGTTTGAGAGCTCATGTGAATATTCTTCTTCTCATCTTTGGTAAAGGCTGAGCTGTAATTTGACTCCCTAAACAGAACTTCATAAAATGTTTAGCACATTATCTGATCAAGGCAGAAGTTAAACATAATTCATCCAGTGAATGGTCCCAGGGAGTTTAGAGGTCTGGTTAGGTGGGGTGGAGGGACAACCTTGTAGAGCCAGTGTTGTCGGGAGGAGGTATGGGAAAAAAAGAAATTAAAAAATAAACAAAATTTAAAAAATAATAAATGAGTAACCATTTATGGGAGGGATATACTGAAAATGCCCAAAAAATATTTTGAAAAAAGAGATAAGGTTGCTATAACGTGTAAAGCAAGTAACCATCATTCTCTGTCATTTCATAATTTTATTTCCATCTAAGGAAAAAATAATGGATTTCCAAATACAATTTAAAATATCCACCTTCAAGTGAGTTAAATAAATTGGAACTCTCTTAAGACCCTTTCAACCTTCTTAAAACTGATGATAAACATAAACCTTTGATAAATATGAACTTCCCAAAGGCACAGATGTGTACAGAAGCACATCCGTCAGTATTCACTACCTGCTGATATAAAGGGGAATTATGCACTTGTGCATGCGTGCGCGTGCACGTGCGCGTGTGCGTGCGCGTGTGTGTGCGTGCGCGTGTGTGTGTGTGTGTGTGTGTGTGTGTGTGTGTGTGTGTAATAAAATGAATGTTTAAAGAAAGCATGGGGCTTGGTCCTCAGCTTCGTACAAGTAATATTTCAACCAAAAATTCACTGTGTACAACCATGCAGATGGGTAATATTCAAGACTAAAAAACCCTGAATCATTCCACACAGTTAACCTCATTGCATGCTTCAAAACAGGAGAAATAACAAAGAGATGACAAATCAAAAAGCCAAGACAGACACAGAGTTAATAACTTCCTTAGCTGGTCTAGTTAAGCTCTCTGACTCCCATTTCAATGTATGTCATGCCCCCTACACACACACACACACACACAGGCCTACCACTTAGAACCAATGCCTGCAGTCATTATTGTTTTATCTTTGCAACAACTCTCTCACTCGATGCAACAACAACAACAAAAATGTACTGCTTAATTTCAAAACTCAGAGTACTTACAGGAAATGCAGAGCCTAAATCTTTTGGCCCTTGTTTGCTTATTTTTAAATTTCATGATTACATTCTCCCTGCTTCAAAAAATTCTATTACTGTATGAAAAACTATTAACCAGCCTCCTATTGACTCTAGTAAAACAATTATTGGAAAAAGCACAGAGCTCCATAAAGTATGTGCATGGAAACAAATAAAATCCTTTCTTGGCACAGGTACACAAACTCAAATTGCCAAGGGAAAATCAGAAAGATATTCTGAAATCAATAGTCGTGCAATAAATGGTCACAGAGAAATACTAAAGGCCAGGGAGGAACACATACATTAAAAGAGTTTCTTACAGTCATAGACACTGCAATAAAAAAGAAAAAGCCAACAAACCAGAGATAAATACGTTCTGGCTGGGATGTGAAGCATATACTTGGTACTTAATAATTCCTTTTTATCATAAAGAACCATTGCATTAAAGTAAATGCTGAATGCTACTAAATTAAAAATATTTTTATATTTATCAGAAATTAAGTGGGAAATAAGAAGGAAGGACTGCTGGATTTTAGAGTCCTTGGGACATGCATCCCAAGGCCTAGTCAGTAGGGTTATGACTGACTACAGAGTACACTGATACTATCCTAATTTACCTTCTGACTCCTCTAGAACACGAGTCAACAGACAGTCGAGATACAGCTTCAATTCTAACAGAAGCCAGCACTCTCAGCAACTTGCCTAGGCTACATTAAATGAAAGATCATGTCCTGTGATAAACCGCCCCATTTGGTAGCATGCTTACTGGGCTTCATGATGCTCTAGGTTCTATCCCCAAGGCTGTACAAAAGCATGGGAAGAAAAGACATCCTCCTTCATAGGAAGTAGTTACACATGCCACCTGTCCTGAACAGTGTCAGTTCGAGGGAAACTGAGTAACACAGACAAGTCTATATGTCTTGAGAGCTAACATAAAATCTGCTTTTAAAATGCTACAATATTTTAAAATTAACTATTTTATTGAGAGACAGAAATAAAACCCTTGTAATTTAAGATAAAAAAATTAAATTAAACCAGCTGTGATAGCTTAGATCTCTAATCCGAGCAGCTGAGAGGTTGAAACAGGAGGATCACATGAATTTGACATCAACCTGGCCTACGCACTAGGTTTAAGTCAGCATGAAATACAAAGTGAGACCTTGAAAATTTGAGATTATACATGAGATTATCATATGCAAAGCTACTAACAAACCTCCTGTTAAGTCTAGTAAAATTACTGTTGGAAAAATAAAACACACAGTACAATAAAACTATGAGCATAGAAACAAATGAAAAAATAAACTATTAGATTCCTTGCAAAAACCACACAAATTATTAAAAAGAAATGGACTAGCAAAAACATCTCAAGGGAAAAGAATCAACAATCTGGACAAAATCTATAATAAATGAAGAGACTAGAGCAGCAATCAAACCGTCTCACCAAAAAAAGTTGTGAGATACAAATGTCATTACCCCTGAATTGTATCCAAATATAGAAAGAGTAAGTACCAAGCCTTTCCAAAATCTTCCAAAGTCGAAGAGGGAGAACACACTTTAGACCAGTCATATTGTATCAATTACACAGGAAGATTAGTGGAGCTGATAACTAAAAAGGTAAGAGAAGGTCATCACACTGGTCCACCTGAGTAAGACGAGGCCTCGCCACAGGCATGCATTAGGTGCAGTAAGAGCAAGTTTGTTGTAAGAGCATGGGGAACTCCCACTGCTCATTGCCCAATTTTGCACTCTCCTATACTATTCACCATTAAATGACATGGAAGAAGCCTCAATGAAAAGCTAGTATGGACCCTTAGACCTTCAAGACATCAGAGCCATGAGCCAGATGAGCTTCTTTTCACTATAACTACCAGATCTGGCATACTCTGTTATAAGCATAGAAAATAGACCAAGAAATATATAAATAAGCAAGCCTCACCAAAAGGTGTCATATAGTAAGGAGCAAAGTGCATTTAAAATGTGTACTGTTTATATTTAAATGAACACCATGACCAAAGGTGACTTCCTAAGAATAAACAGGAGAATCGGGAAGGCCTTTATCAACAGGCAACACAGCAACCCAGAAAACTCGATAAGAAAAGAGAGGAAGAAAAAAATTAGCAAACTTTAATCATCAAGAGCAAAAATAAATAAAATTGTAAGACATACCAAAGTGTTTTCAATAGTAACCCTAGATGAAATGCCATTAGCTCATCAATTAAATGACATAGGCAAAATGACTGCAGTGAAGAAAACCAAACTAAACCAAAGCAAAACAAAATGCAAGATCTACTTATCTGTTATCTTCAAGAACCACACAAAGATGGAAAGGACATCTAAGAGTTGAGAGTCAAAGGAGAGGTCAGGGCCAGATGCTCACATTAAACAATTGGTCAGACTCCAAGTGAACAGTGAACGGACCACACCAGGCAGAAGTGATCAGTGACACACAGATGCAGCAACAGGCTCCAGAGATAGAGCAGTGTCTCAAGCCCATCCATAGAGAGAACTAGTCAATACAGGATAGAATCAGCTTACTAAGAGAAAAATACCTACGCAGACACATGTTAGACGTGGGACTCGAGAAAGACCAACAATGTTGGCAAATTCCAGGCCAAAATAAGACGAAGACAAAGAAGAACCAATTAACAGAATTAGAGCCAATAGGTAAGTTCTTCCAACAGATTACAATGAAATCTAAGGGATCCATAGCAACACTTTGAAAACGTATATTCCAAAAATAGAGGAAACAAAGAAGAAATGGATAAACTGTTTAAGTCATGCAACCTAACATAATTCAATGTAATTGAATCAAAAAGATATAAATAACTTAAACTCAGAAATAAAAAGGCTCACCAGGAAGAAGATCCTAGAACTAGACAGTTTTGTGTGAGTTGTGTGCTTCATTTAATTAATTAAGACTAGGATATTATATATTAAAGTTTGTATGATGTTTCCACCTTTGAAAAATAGGATTCTACAAAAGAAACTGAATATGTAAAATAATATACTATGATGCTTAATTGATGCTACAGTAAGAAGAAAAGAGATAGTTTCTGTAAACAACAAATATTATACCGTTATTTCTGTGTAATCATGCTGTCATACTTCTATCCTATGGCATACCATATCACCTTATGTAGTATCACTATATGTAAAACTATTTCTACATAATTGAAACTACACATTACCTGATGTTGTTACTATCATAACACTTTCATTACTAGTAGACAATTCACATATACATTTAATATTCTCATAATATGATGGCTTAAGACCACTGAGCCTAATTTCTCCTTAACAATTAATTATAAAGCAGACTCTCAATGTAGCTTTCCAAGTGCAAACCCATCTTTTTCCTATGCATCCTATGCATAGGAAAAGTTCCTAAAGGAGATTCTTGTACTCATGTGATAATTTCCACTATTCTCACATTTTCTTATGTATGTTTGTTTAAGAGGATACAATATGTGTGAATGGATATGCCATCTATATTACTCATCATCACATTTTCATGGCTCTATTTACTTCTTAAGCATTTTATAAATGGGTGAACATCCAACTATATGTTGGTTTACAGGGCTTGATGCACAGGCTCCTCAACTAGCTGCAAGCAGAGCATTGAATCCAAACTCAGATGATGGATAGGAAACATAACAGAATACTGGACTGCCCTGAAACACAAGATTGAGTTTCCCAGTTTTGGAAGTAGATCCTGAAAAAAATGCAGATAGTTTATATAATTCTAAACAAATGCCCTTCATTATTTAATCTAGTCGAATGGCACAAACAATAACAAAAACCTGCCCATAACTCTTTTCAACGACATGATAAAAGTTAAAATAAGAATAAAGTACACTAATGCTTATAGCATTGCTTTCGCATCTCTGATGACCTCTTACAGCTAAAACCAATAATAATGCATGTTGTGGTGAATCTGTCACTTCAGATATGCTCAATTGTTGCTTACAAATAAAACAAGTATTGAGTATAATTTTGGTTTCGAAAACCTTGAGAATAAATATTTCAGCATACAGCCATATATCACTTCAATAAAGAGAAACCAGCATAGAATATTTATAAAAAAGAAAAATTCCCTTTAGGAAATGGGGGAAGGGGATAACATCTGAAATGTAAAAAAATAAAATGTCGAATAAAAAGAAAGAAAAAAGAAGAAAATGGGATGAGTATGGAATTGATACATAATATTAAAAAATTTTTCTTCCTTCCTCATTCCGCCTTCAGCCATAGCAATTCTGTGTGTGCATGATGTATACATCTAGGACAAGCTACTCAGTATCCTTAATAGAACCCTGGAATAACCCCTGGTATGATAAATACAGTACTAGCACCAAAGAACTGAAATTAGCGTTTAGTTTATGTTTCAGCCCACTACCAGGCATTTATCACTTTTTTTTAATTTTTGAGGTTATAATTACCAAACTTCCCCCAACACTTTCCTCCCTCCAAACCTTCACACTTACACATATCCCATTTTACTTTAATTGTCCTGTTAGAACTAAGGATGTCAGATTCTGTTCCAAAATCTGAAACAGGACTCAATTTGAGAAGCCAGTCTGCCTCTAAGCCAGATACCCCTAACCTCGGCCCTGTCTCACATCCGAAGAAGCTGGAGAACCTTGTGGATACAGACAGTTTGGAGTCCAGAATATATCCATTTCTGTGTCAAGTGAAAGGGGTTGGGAGAGACAACAGCTAGCCAAAAAAAGAGAACCAGAAAGGAGAACACGAGACAAAAAGATGGAGTTAAGATTATAAGTAACATCAATCATGTTCTTCAGAAAAGGTATCTGTGGGGTGGGGCACATAGACAGATGAGAGTCTGATTGGATCTAGGGCAGTAAAGACTTCAAGAAATGGGTTCCAAATAGAAAAATAGAAAGCTTGTGTTACAGACATATCCAGTGGATTTAGAAACAGAGAGAGAAATGTGGAAGAGAAGAGAACTCAGGCTAGTTTGTAAATGGTTTAGATTCTTTGAAGTGCTTCTGTAAATGGAAATCTGTAAGACAGAAATTCATTAATCAAATCAACCTTAATCTCAGCTGTGGCTTGAATGCTGACTAGATTGGCAATGTTCACTTAAATTGGTGTCTCGCTATATTACACATATTTGTATATTAGCAGTTATTCTATATAAAAATGTAAAGTATCACTTACATAAATGTTCATGGCATTGTTTCTAAATGTATCCTAGACATTTATGACTGAGTATGAGACAAAAATCCTGTGCTTTATACACAGAAAAAAAAAGACATGTTATTTCAAGTAAGTAATAATGCAGAACACTGAGATTCCTTGAAATGTATGTGGAAATTATGTCACTAAAACAGCTCCAGGAAACTATTTTGATATATGCTAATGTAGGCTCTTATAGGAGATATTAGTCATATACTCAAATTCAGTGCTGATTACAAAATAGAAATATGCTGGAAATTCCATAAAGATCAAACTAATTAAGATACTTAATTGCCTCTGACTAATCATGGAAATTGGCAGGCTCAGCAAGGAAGCAGGCTTTTTAAGAAGAGTTTGTATTTTAGGCAGTAGCTTCCTCAGCTTCCTCTCACTGGAAGCTACTCATACACTCTCAGAACTCATAGTGCAAGCCTTGTCCACGGAGAGTTATAAAGGGAAATCACTACATATGCATTCCAAGCTTAAATGGGACAAGCAGAAGCTATACGCTCAGACCGACTGCCAGAAGCTCTGCTGGTACTTTCCTAAGCAGCTACACTGCACAGTTTCTAATTAGCATGGCTTCACTCCTAAGAGTTTTGTTATTGTTGTTGCTAAAAGAGCAGTCCTTTTCACATACTGTATTTATAGCTCATCCTAGGCCTTTAACTCAAAGGCACAAAATGCCTCACTTAAGAAACGGCAAGTGCCTATGAGATGAAACAAAAGTTCATCACAGAAGAAAGAACATGGACTCCGGAACTTAAGAGCCAGACCTGCCACTTACTATTTGAGCCTGCTAAAATAACTTTGGAAGTTCCTCCAGTTCTCTAGATCACATTTTTAGCATTTTTGAGAAGGGAACCTATTTTCGCATTTTGCCACAATAACAGGAAAAATGCAAGATGTCTACTTATTTGTAGAAATACAAAGTATCCAAAAGTAACTATTATGCATTATAATTAGTGAAAGACAGTTTTTCTCACATTTTGGCTGTTCGTTATAGTTATAAGAAATAGCTATGAAAAAACCCCGCAAGATTGTCCCAGTGTTTTCCTGGGTCAGATCATAACTTTGTGTTAGGAATCAAAGAAAGGTAAAGAAGATAGGAGAAGTGAATCCAAGAGTCAATGATAGTTTCTGTTCTTTAACCTGCCCCAAATATAGTGACTATCTTTATAGAAAATGAAACCCCAAAAGACCATTGTTTATACTAATTATATTGTACATGGTAGAATTTGTCCAGGATTCCAAATACTACTAATACTATTGATTATGTGAAGTTTATGACATGATCACAAATACTCTATTTTTTTATATTATTATATATTATTGAGTCCCGCATGACCATGTGGAAGGGATGAGCCAGCAGGGCATGAGCCTACACAAGTGTTGACAATTGCTGAGTGCCAGGCTCATTTATATTTTATATTATATATTTCTTATTTAAATATTAAATATTATTAGATATATTTACTATATATGTATAATTATACACATATGCATGTATATACAGTAATATGGATATAGATATTTTACTTCATGTTCCTCCTTTTGGAAATATTATCCCTGTCAATGTTACTGGGACATGTCCTCTTTGTCCAACGGCTGGCTGTGACTATCTTCATCTGTCTTAGTAAGGTACTGGCAAGGCTTCTCAGAGAATAGCCATACCAGTCTCCTGTCTGTATGCACATCTTGGCATCAACAACAGTGTCAGGTTTGGTGTCTGCACATAGACTGGATCCCAAGATGGGGTGGTCTCTGGATGGCCTTTTCTTCAGCCTCTGCTCCATTTTTGACCCTACATTTCCTTTAGAGAGGAACAATTCTGGCCTAAAAATTTTTAGATGTGTGGGTGGCCTCCACTTGGGGTCATGTCTATCTACTGGAGGTTGTCTCTTCAGGTTCTATCTCCCTGCTGTTGGGTATTTTGGTTGATGGTCATCCTCACTGGGTTCTGGGAACCTCTCGCATCCCTGGCATCTGAGACTTTCTAGTGGTTTCTCAAGTTCCCCACCTCGACTACTACTTATCTATTCATTCTCCTGGCCCTCTGGACTTCTTTCCCGTCTCTTCTCATACCTGATCCTGTCCACCCCCTTTTCATCTCCCCCCTATCTAGATCCCTCCCTCCCTCTGCCTCCCATGATTATTTCATTCCCCCTTCTAAGTGGGTTTGAAGCATCCATACTTTGGCCTTCCTTCTTGTTGAGCTTTATATGGTATTTGAGTTGTATCATGGGTATTCTGGTCTTTGGGGCTAATAGCCACATATCAGTGAGTATACACCTTCTATGTCTTTTTGGGTCTGAGTTACCTCACTCAGGATGATATTTTCTATTTCCATCCATTTGCCTACAAAGTTCGAGAAGTCAGTTTTAATAGCTGAGTAGTATTCCATTGTGTAAATGTACCACATTATCTGTATCCATTCTTCTGGTGAGGGACCTCTGGGTTGTTTCTAACTTCTGCCTATTACAAATAAGGCTTCTATGAACATAGCATAGCATGTTTCCTTGTGGTGAGGTGGATCATTTTTTTGGATATATATCCAGTAGTGATATAGCTGGGTCTTCCGGTAGAACTATTTCCACTTTTCTGAGGAGCTTCCAGATTGATCTCCAGAGTAGTTGTACCAACTTGCAATCCCATCGCCATATTCTATTAAACTCTCGAGAACACCAGTGAACTTTTCCTCTGTGCAGCTCCTAGTCTCACTCCTGCTGTAGATTCTTACAAGCACATGAAGCACACAGGACCATAGAGCCAGTTCTTCCCTTCCTGCCTGTGGCATCAACACATCAATAAGAAGAATGCTGGAGGGCTAACCATAGCCTAGCTTCTGGCCTTAACCTGAACCAGACCCTCCCTGGACACTGTCACTTAAAGGTTACTCAGAATGACTCCTGCAGGTAAGAAGGACATGTATTCATGTGGGGAGCAGAGAAAACCTGAACTGAGTAGCATTCGTTCAATATAAAGAAACTCCAATTTCCAAATCTCCCCATATCCCTAGTTTACCCACAATAGTATTTGTACGAAATTTGTAGTCAGTAAACATAATAAGGTTTTAATCCAATGAAAAGTGTTAATAAAAATGCCCTATCAACAAATATATATTAAACCAATAAATCTCTTCCAAAATGGCCGTGGGGTTGCTTAGTTTTTTAAGTGGTGTTATTGTTAATCAGTGTATGAATGTAAGAGAATGGAAACAGTTTAAAACATTGGTATAATTCTCACTAGAAGGAGAAGCTTCAGTAAATCTCAAAGGCTGTTCTGGTGACCCAGTCCATGGACCATATGGCACTTAACATCTCCCAAGAAGATTTCTTAACATCCTTTAAAGCTGCAGACAAAAATACTTAGACAAAAACTGTCAAGGTAGCTTTGCAGTGGGTCTTTCTGTGCTTTGTGAGGTAATTTCAAAAGTTCTTAATGCAAGGTGTGCAAACGAGCCCCTCTACAAGCACTACTACGTAAGAGCAACTACGTTTCATTCACAGGTCTTCTGCTTCTGTGTCTGCAATGTTCATGGCATTTAGCAACTAAAAAATAGGCTGGATCTCAAAAGCTGTGAGACCAAGGGGGTGGGGGAAATCTATACGTTAGAGGCTTATTATCTCAAACATGCTACTCCTAAAAGAGCAAACCTGCACATAAAGATATTGGGGATATAACAGAAATTTTCCATTTCTGTAAAATGCAAATTAAAGTAACCAGGTATAGCAGATCAGTGGCTGTATGCTTTGTTTACTGCAGCCTTCATTCGAGTGTATCTATCTAATCATTCCAAATTAAACAACATGTGAAAAACTAACCTTACCTAGCTTTTTAAGATATAGGAAAAGACTTCATTCTAAGTGCTATGACTTATGATCTTTCATATATATTCTCATTATTTTCCACGAGATGTTTACATTAAACACTACTGCAAAAGAATAGCTGTTTATTAATGCATTAAATGCATTGTTAGGAAATACATATATAAGGTTTTAAATATTTGACTAAACATTCTATTTAACTGTCATAATTTTTAACCATACACATTTTATTTGTTGTTTTTAAAAAATAGCTGTTTTCCAGGTGAGTCCATGTTGCAAAGGAAGAGTGTACTTAGCTTTTGTAAATAAAACAGCAAAGGGGGCATGTATATCATCTTCCCAACCAAAGCAACTGCATCCACAGGACAACCATGTCTGCCTGCCTAATTTGGTCTTCCTTATTTCTCTCTACTGGCCAATAAAGCAGACTCTCTCCATCCTGAATGCCCCTAGGACCATAGCTCAACTATGGATCGCTCCAGATGATTCATGACTCAGCTCTTCAAGGACATGTGGAATCCATGTGTCAAGTCAAATGTCAACTCTGATCATTCAGGCTGATTCATGACTCGCCTCTTGAAGAACATGTAGGAATCCATGTTTCCAGCTAAGGGTCACAAATAAGCAGCAGTGAAATGACTTTGGCCTGTCTAGTTTTATATAAAAATTTCCCCTTTTCCCGTTTTACACCTTATCTACTCAGCATCATAGAAAATAGTCTATTCAACATGGAGAGAATTAGCATTGGGCTCTCCTCTTGCTGCTTATGTGAATATAACAATACAGAGGAAAAGAGCCTTCAAGAGTGTGAGTGACACACATATGCATTTGCATTGACATACCCCAATCCTCATGCCACAAAGAAGATGAACAGAATAAGCAGATAGTGCTCTTCTAGGAACTTGAGACCCTGGGAAGCCACTTCCTTCCTTTAATGAACAAGGAACTTACCATTCCAACCAAAGATCACAGGAATCAAGGTAACTCACAGACAACTCACATTATGTCCTGAAGCACTGTTTGCTCTAGCTAAATCTAATCCTGCCCCCTACCAAGTGTCCACATACTCAAGACAGTATCACCTAAGCCCATGTTTAACCATATATACTCAAATTCTGTATTTTAAATAGTATTAGAGCAGGAATTTAACTTTTTTCTCATTACTAAGTTATAGCACCAACCAAGAAGCCTGTTGGGAGTGAGACACACTCTATGCCTAGAACCCTATGTATGCTCAATAAAAGTCTGTTGAATGAATAGACAATATTATACAGGTTTTTCTCTTTTTCTTTTAGTATAAAATCACCACCGTAGCAAGCATTTTAGAAGAATTTATTGTGTGGCAGGTGTTATTTTAAGTGCTTTACACACAGCAAATGATTTTCTCCATGAGAACCACATGGGATATCCTCAGAGTTAGCTACTGGAACACGAAGATCTTGAATAACCTGCTTCCAAATTATGTAGGCAACAACTGGCAACCTTGGAATCAAATCTAGGCAGCCTGGCTGAGGCCTTAACCACTTCCTGTATAGCAGGACACAGAAGGGTTATCATTATATTGATGTTACAGCCACTAAATGGGAAAATGAAAGTATTTTTTAGGGGGAGTGTGGAGGATAGAGGAGGCTAGTTAATTAAACACCTTGCCAAAGGAGCTATAACAAAGAAGACAGAACTGCCTGGGAGGATCACTCCCTGTGAAGGACTAGAGGCACCTCCAGCCTTCTATCCCTCCCCTTCCAGCCCTCAGAGCTCTCTCTACTGTGTCTAGCACCTCACAAATGTGGCTGAACTTCTCTTTCACTGATCTATTAAAGACTTAAAATAAGGCTATGTCTTGCATCTTTCAGGGCAATTTCTAATGTTACAATCTTAGCTAGGGTTACTCTTTAAAAACTACCACACACTGGGTAGCTTATATACAACGGGGAATTAATTTTGGATGGTCTTAGAACTAGCCATCTGAGATAGTGCCAGCATGCTTGCACTCTGTCAATGACCCTTCTCTCGTCTCTCAGAGACAAAAGATGGCAAGATGCTTCTCTGGAGACCTTTCACGAAGGTACTAGTCCCATACACGAAGCCCCAACATTCATGCCTTGATTTCCCCTTAATGATGCAAGCCCTGAACCATCATATACATGGTAAATATGGCAGTATATGAATTTAAGAAAAATACAAACATCCAGTTGATAATAATTTGCAAGGAGACTCTATTAGTTAAATTCTGTCATTCATAGAAATAAATATTTTTCCTTGAAAAGCTAGGAGTGTCTGTGTCTGTATGAAACTGATTTTCTGGAACCAGTGCACCATGAAAAGGGACTCAGAGAGTAGCCACTTGACAAGGTTGGTGAATTATAATCCTCCAAAGGGAGAAACATACATCATTAAAACACATTAGCTTATTATTTCACTATAAACCCTATAAAATAGCCTTTCCTTCATCAATAGTAAGATTACCTACTTAGTAAGATACTTTGAGGCAAGGGACTTCATTCTAACAGGCTGTCTTCATGAAAAGAACAGGCCAGACCTGTGAAACGAGCTTAAACTCAAGTCACTGAGTTAAGCTCCATTCCCATGGCATCAGCCAGCTCCATTAATCACGCCTGGCCAAGGCAAAACTTCTCTCAAGTAGCAAATACTAGCAAGCTGTGGAGAATGGCCTAGATGCCCCAATAACGGGGGTGTTACTCAGGAGCAATGAGAAGGCTGTGAGAAGGCTAATGTGCCCTTGTGATTCCGTTCGTTCTCTATCAAGTTTGTACAGAACTCTCATGCTTACAACCAGAGGCTTCGGTTAAAACAACAAAAACATTTGCCTCTGTCCTCTTTGAGGCCTGAGAGGCCTCTATGTCAATTCGAACACTGGGAAGACATCAGTACTTCTGGGAGCCATCTTTTAAGAAGGAAGGGAGGAAGGGAGGGAGGGAGGGAGGGAGGGAGGGAGGGAGGAAGGAAGGAAGGAAGGAAGGAAGGAAGGAAGGAAGGAAGGAAGGAAGGAAGGAAGGGAGGAAGGGAAAAAGAAATAAGACATCATATGAGGGCTTGCAAGAAATGAAATCACCCTGACACCAATAAGAAGAAAAGCTGTGCTAGTACTTAATAAATATGACAGTTATTTTCTCCAGAGATTTCCTCTGTTTCTAGTCCCTGCTCATAGATTTGTCTTGGAATTCCCTCTCACAGATAACCTAAATGCAGAAAGGAATCAAAGGAGTAAAGAACACTGGTTTACAAGCTCCGAACCCTACAGATACTGAGGAAATTATAAAATCCTCCAGCAAAGAAATGGGACAAGATGAAGCTAAGATAACAAGGAGTATTTACAAGACAGAAGAGTTTCTGAGAACTGCCATTCTTCAGCTAAGTGCTTTGCACTGACTTCACTTATCAAGATTTCCTTATCCTCCCCTACCCAGGAATGAAAAATAGGAGGGCTTGGAGGTAAGGAAGGTTGACTTCGTGCTTTTAAATGAAAAGCTTGTCTCTAATAATTTATGTGTGTTTTAAAAGTTTGGAGACTCAAAGTCAAGGCTCACAGATGCAGGGCAAACACTATACCATAGATTTAGGTATCGTCTACCTTTATCTCTCTTGGTTTAAATGGGTGCGCCTACAAATTGTTTTTCTAAATCAACACACAGAATTCTATGTGGGTGCAGTAAGTGTATGTTTGTAGAACAGTCTCAAGTGTATTCAGGTGGGTTGCTAATGTGTATGCTAATGAAATAATTTCAGATCTATTATCAGTGGAAATTAGCATGGCTAGTTGTCACTGCATCCGATTCAATGGTAGAAGCTGTCTTTAGATCCTCGCCTCAAAGCATTGTCTTGTTCTTTTTTTTTTTTTTCATTGAATTAAGTGTCTGGTCAGCTGCTGGAGTCCCCGATGGCTGGGCTGGCAGCTTTGTGCTCCATCATATCCTCTCATTTCCAGGCAGCAGGACTGTTATTATTTTTTATTCCTCTATGCTCTGCAACTGCTTGCTCTATTTTTCATGCTCTAAGGTAAACAATGACATCTTATGAAAAACAAGCTTTTTTTCTCTCTCTGAGTCTACTAGCCTTCAAGGCTTCAATTTAAAATTAAACCCTGTATAACCACAACACAAAAAAATTGTATTAATACAGCTTCTTCAGCTATCACAAATATGCTTTTATGGTTTTTCAATGGTGAAAGTTTTATTCTGCCTAAAGTACATCATTAGGATTTAGTTAAGTACCTCCCTCTTCTTTGCTATGGTAAAACAGATGGAAAAGCATGGTAGAAAATAGTGCTTAAAATGGCTTAAAAGGAGAAAGGAGTTTTGTCTGTGACTCTTAGTTCAAACTTGTTTCCTACCAAGCTTGTCTGGCTTTCATTAAGTTTTAAGATACCACATGAAATAATGGGTTTTGTTCCATCATTTTATACACCTGCCATTACATTGTTTTCTTCCCAGTGTGCCCTGCCTCCAGTGGCTAGGTGTCTTCCTACGTTCCACATATCCTCATTCTAATTTCTAACACATCTTATGTGTGTTACTAATAACAAGAGACCTAGCACAACAAAAAGTTTCTAGAGCCTTGGTTGTCTCAAGAAGCCTCACTTCAAATGCCACAGTCTCCATTAGAGGGAGCTTCCTGGTTTTCTATAATAAACAAGATCAACAAGGGTGTATGAAGATACATGTGTAAGAAGGTATTTAAGCATATCATCATGTAATGGCCGTAAATTCAATGACCACCATGATCACCATTTGACTCAACAATGCTTGGGACTGGAAGGAGACCCAGTGTCATATGTTTTCTTTTTTAAATGAGAACACATGGTAAACATCTACTGCTACATGCCGTTTCCTGTCCTTTTGCACGAATTCTAAAAGGAAAAATAAGCTGGCCACTGTGTATTCAGAATAACAGATGGGGATGCACCATAAAGGCAGCAAACAATAAGAGGCCCAGAAGCACGACCCAGCTCGCACTATGACTGAGCGACAATCACTCTTCAGTATAACACGGTTATAAGGCTTAGACAATTTACAGGACATTACTTTGTATTTTGAGTGACATTATTTTTTTAAAAACTATTCTGTAGAGTATTTCTTCCTCAGATAACAGATAAGAAAGCCAAGGCAAATACTGATGAATTGCTTTCCTCTGCCTCACAGTACAATTTCAATTTCATTACAGCATGCAAAATGCATTCGTTACATCAGTCACATTTGCTAACAGGGAACTTCCTGAGCATAGCGAAAAATCTGTAGAAAGATGATGTGCTGCCTTCCAGATGTGTGTTTGTGCACACACACATACATACACACACACACACACCAGTCACTGCCTGTATAATTCTACTTCTAAGCAAACGCATTGTTCAGCAAAGTACAAAAAATGCTCTTGAAAGGATTTTCCATGCTAGGAAGCGAGCCATCCTCTCCACCATTCCACCTCAATCCTAATCCATTTCTGCAGAGGAAGACGGCTTGCTTCTGTTTCTGTAGTCCAGAACTGTGCAGCAGAGGCAGGGGAGAGAAGTGGCTACCAAGGACTGGCCTCGGGTCACAGTAGCAAATTAGATTTATGCTGACCTTGGAATCATCTCGATTTGGCTGATCAACTATGTGTACAGATGATGAAGTAACTTAGACTCCCACAGAAGTCAACCAAGGCAGGACAAAAAGAGAGAATTTTTATAACTTTCATCATCTACAGCTATGATCTGAAAAGGCTCTAAAATCCCATTATCTTCATACTGCTCAACAACAAAGCCAAAATGCTGTAAAATGCTTTAAAATAAAAATCATTTTAAAATAAAAATCATTTTAAAATAAAAATGCGATACATCCAACACTTTGATAAAGTAGCCTCATGTTCTCACCTTTAAAAGCATCATGTGTAAATGACTTTCAGGGTTTTTTTATTCTGTTTTCTGTTGCTTACGCCTGTGTTTGTATTTTGGTATGCCAACTAAGAAACTCAGGGCTGACAAGAGAGCTCAGTGGGTGAGGGTACATGCTGCCAAGAGAGACAATCTGAGTTCAGTCTGAGTCACATGTGGCAGAAGGAGGGAAGCGACTCCCACAAGTTGTCTTCTGACTTCCACACATGTGTACACACATATGCACATGTGAAAATATTGAATGCAATATTAAGAAACCTTAAGCAAGTCTGTAATATCAGTCCCATTTCCTTTATTTTTACTTTACCTAACAAAACCTAATACATGATATTTAAATAAAACTATTTGTGTTTGCTAGTAGGTACATACTAACAAAGGCTCTCTTGTCAGCCCTGAGTTTCTTGGAATCTACAAAGCTGTAAGTTCACAGACTACCTAGTCCATCCAGATATTGCTGTGAGCCCAGAAGTCCTGGGAACCTGTGGCATGAGCTCCAGCTTGGTCACTTAGTCAAGGAGAGCATACAAATACGAAGAGTATGCAAAGTGTACCTAGTTAAGACCAGGCATAGAATGGGGGGGGGGGTGGGAGGATGAAATGGTTTTGCTTTTTTTTTAATTGGATATTCTACTTATTTACATTTCAGATGTTATCCCTTTTCTCCATTCTTCCTTCCCCCAGGAAATCACTATACTGTCCCCCATCCCATTGCTTCTATGAGGATGTGCCTCCACCCATCTGCATGTATGTTTTTTCTCTGTGTATGTGTATGTGTGTGTATGCATACACGTGTCCATGAAGGACAAGGGAGGTCATAAAATTCTCCTCTCCATTCAAGCTGACAGTCGTGGGGCCCATGAGACTACCAAAAACAATACAGGCTACTGCTGTTGTCCTTGGTGAACTCCCAGAACTTAAAAGTAAGATTATTGCTGAAGATCCATTGACTTTACATGTCAGATGCAGGACTTAGAGGAATCAAGCTGTAACTGACCTGGAAGCCGATAGTATCAGAAGGTGCTGTGCAAGCTACACAGGAGAAAAGGCAATCCTGTAGTCCTACACAGCTGTGAAGCTGAGGAACTAGCAATGACCAGCCAAAAAAGATAGCCCCAAAGGGGTACTATTATCATGAGGTAACCAACTCAGCACTTTCCAATCTGCCTGTTAATTTGCACCTGCTACTAAACAGAATCAGTTTTATTAAGGTTATCTAACTGCTAGGATGTACAAATATCAAGTGCTAAACAGAGAGGTTGACACAGATTTTTTTTCACTATAGTTCTTCAATGAACACTTGATAGAGTTTTACTCTCATACATTTTGTAATGCTTCTCATGTTACAGTGAAAGTTTATCTAACACCCAGTTCACCCATTAAAGTCCTCAATATCCAGACACTCTTATTTATTCTGCTTCAAGGGCAGCCTCTGTGAAGGATTCTACAGAGCCACTGCAGAGCCAATCCTCTCTGTGAAGGATTCTATAGAGTCACTGCAGAATCAAGCCTTCCTTTTTTTTTTTTTAACCACTACAGCTCTTTTATGACAACATGTGCAATACTTATTCACTTTTAATGTTTCCATCCTTTCAGTTACTATAATCTCCATCAATACAAGAATTTTATCTTACTTATCAATATAGCCCCTGCCTGGCATAAGGTCTAATATGCAAGTACTCAGTACATGTTAGTCAATGTATTTACCTTGCTACAATGGCAGAAGTACACGATCAGGTGGTAAAAATGTTAATCACCATTTGCTTCTAAATGAAAGGGTAGCATTCAAAAATGCTATATATCTTTAATAAATTTTTAATGAATGGCAACTGTAAAAGAAGCAGATTTACTATAATATTCAAGCTTATAGCTTAAAAAAATCAATTATAATGAACATACCTGCCTACCTCTAGCCAGAATCACAGTTTTAATTATATTTAACATGCAGATACTAAATTGCCAGTTTGGTTTACCATATACTTAAATATGCAAATACCTTGAAGCAAAATAAATTTTACTTATTATCATTTTCATGGATTATTTTTCATATGCAGAAGTACATCAATTATGTGTATGAGTATAACAAAAAGCAAAATAATGTGTCCTAGTAAATTATTGGAAAAAGCTCAATTATTTCAAAATAACAATTAAAACTGCCATGCTTGGCATGTTATTTAATATACTAGTTCTTAAAGCAGTAATATTTATTATATAGAATTTACATGACAAGCATATTATAGAGGCAGAGGCAATGGATTTTGTGACTTGCATCTGTACTTATTAAGAATTATGATGTTTAACCGCATCTGTTGGATTAATGCCATTTAAATTTAGAGTAATTTAAATTTAAAATAATAAAGATCGTGCAAAGCTAAATCCCATCTTTGGAAGATACATGAGAGGCTAGAAATAAATTTTCTCTCAAAGCTTATCAGTTCTATTTCAACTGATACCAGCTTCTATGATCTCAGCATACCCTGCATGACATTATCAGTTTCATCTGAAGACTAATTTCATAAAAGCATAAAGTAGCATAGAATAAAAATGAGACAGGTTGAAACAATTAGAAATGACTCTTCCAGGAGGAATGAGCACATGCAAAACAAAGAGTCAAAATTCAGTATACGTTTTAATTATGTTTTTTTGTCATATGAATTTTATTTCTAAAAATCACCAATATTGCTATGAATTTGTTATGAACAAAGTTCATCTTCAGGGAAGTCTATGTATGTTCTCATTTTTGTTTTCATTGTAACTATGCTATGAGAGTGTTCTGACAAATAAGGATAAGGAGTCCATAATCCATGTTATTTCTACAATACACTGTGAATGTCATTTTTATTTCCTCAGATGAAGAAATAAGATGAGAGCCATATCTAAGCTGTGTGAATACATGGCTTGGGCTAAACCCAGAGGCCTAGGCCTGAAAGCATTTAGCCTCCATACACTCTAATCTTCCAAGCTGACTGATTCAATCAAATTTCTCTTCCCCCCCCCCCCCCCCCCGCCTGAATAGCTCTGCTTGGCCTCATACTTTGGCAATATGTCCTAATCTTCTGGCTACTTCTCAGTCTCTCCAGAAACATTCTGTCTTCTCTTGTATCTAAATTGTTCTCTCTGCAACCTGTCTCTGTAAAACTGCTATACATACATACCACCCCATTTTTCTATCTTGCTGCTCTTAAGTATTCTATCTTTCCTGTGCTACTTATGTGTAAGGTGGGCATATCTATCTCTGACTCATTCTATCAAATCTTCTTCTGACTCTTCACTTTGTCTGCCCCTCAAGTAGGTACCACATTCAAATATGCCTGCTTCCTTCCACAAACTAATTTTATCTTCATTGTTAGGAATTAAAGGTGTATACTAAGGGAATGTCTGTATTTTAGCCAGAACACACTGTAATCTGGGGCCTGTGTGCATTCCTGCAGAATTATATACACCTAAAAGGTGTTTAGATGGGACCCCTTGCCACAGCAACTATTTTGTTGTACAATACTGTACAAATAACACATAGAAATTACATTGAAAATTGGAAATTAATTAAAACAAATATAAAAGGGTTTTCTAGGGATTCTACAAACCCATAAATCACTCTGGGTAAAGTTGCAAAATGTTCCCAACGGCAAAAAAATCAAGATAATCTTTTGCAAAGAAGTCAAAGGTTGTATTGTCCATACAGTGGAACAAAATGCTTTGGGATGCTTTTTACACCACACAATCAAGCCATGGACAAGAAAATCACAATCAAATTGTAAAGTCAGCCTGGAAGAAAATAGTTCAAGAAGGCAGTCCATGAAGGACCATAAGTTTTAGCTAAAACAATGTGCTGCTTTTCTTACAGATTTCTAAGAGTTGTCATAAATAAGATTGTGAATTTTTATTCAAAAGAGGACACAGAGATGCCTTAAGATGGAGTAGTTATTGCTTGGCCATTCCTATAAGTAATATGCCAATATTATCCCAGCACATCTTGCAAGTAGAACAAATTTAGATTGAAGGTTTTGTGGCTGGACTGCTATCCCAATCCTACCACTGGAAACCTTGCCTGGTTACAGAAAATGGCCAATTCAGACTTAGTATCTCCCATTACTAGGATCCATTTGCTGGGGTCACCCTCAGATTCCAAGAAATTTGCACTTCACTAAGTTTCCACATCAACTCCCAAATACCCTCCAGTTCCAACTATCTCTCTGTGGGGTGGTGGTGGGCTGCGAGAGGCAGTGGGGTACCCAGTTGAGTCTACTTTGAACACTGATGACCCTAATGGGACAGTAGGTGTTCAGCCTTGCTCCTGGGCTCTGGTTCCTTTCACTTATCCACAGCCCCTCCCAAAGAAAGTTTTGTGGCCTTTGGTCACATAGCACAGGTAGAGGGTGTGACTACAGGCCACAGAGCATCAAGAGATCTCCATATTAATGAGATACCTAAAGGCCAGGGTCATTGCCAATTAAGCATTCCTTCCCAGACTCTCCTCCTACTCACAAAAGATATTTAACCTCAGGCCCACTCTGAGGACACAGGATGCAATTACATCCACTTTCTGCCATGACAATAAACCTTTTAAAACCATGGACTTCCTCTCATCTTTGGCACCTGCAATGGAGTTTAGAGGGGGCCTTCGACTACCTAGCTGCTGCAGTCTAATCTCCCTTGGAGGACTTCTCTGTATTCCAGCCACGGAGGCCTGCCAACTTAAGCAAGCTAGTGGAGCCAGCCATGACCCAGCCAAGTGAGTAGCTTCTACCAAGAGTCTTTACCCCACGGGGCGCTGCCAGAAGGACATGTCCAGCCTGTATGACCTCGGATCTCAGTTCTTCTGCAGCTCCCAAAGGCATCTGGGAGCCCACGGACAGAGACCAGCCGGTCTCCATCTAGCCGCTTTGGCCGGAGACCCCCAACCCAGGAGCTCTGCCCCCACAGGACTTTAGGCTGAGACTTCTCCACACCCGGGCGGAGGTGGCTTCTCATAGCCCGAAGTCTGCCCAGCACCACATGGAGTAAACTCAGTCATATTATCAGGTGCTTCTGCTCCCCGAGCCACAGTTCCAACCACCTGGGGGACAGACTCAAGGAAACCACAACGCAGCCCAACAGGACCCACGCCCACACGTGAGCTACAGCTCCGCATCTCTCAACAATTCTTTCCCTCCACTCCCCTGACTCATCTCTCTTGTACCCCGTTCCACCCATTCCCAGTCCACTCCCAGAATCTAATTGCCCTACCCTGGAAGATCCTTGCTTCTCTCCAAAACTCAAAGTCCTTCTATTTCTCTAACCTTTCTGAGTCTGTATATTGTAGCTTGATTGCCATTTACTTAACAACTAATATCCACTTATAAGTGAATATATACCATATTTATCCTTCTAGGTCTGGGTTACTTCACTCAGGATGAATTTTTTTTCTAGTACCATCTATTTTTCTGCAAACATTTTTTTTTATCCATTCTTCAGTTGAGGGATACTAGGTTGTTTCAAATTTCTTGCCATTATAAATGAAGCCACAATGAACAAGCAGAACAAGTCTCCTTGTAGTAGGATAGAACATCCTTTGGGCATATACCCAACAGTAGTATAGCTGTGCCTTGTGGTAGATAGAGTCCTAATTTTCTCAGGAATGTTCATATTGATTACCATAGTGGTTGTACAATTTTGCACTCCTACCAACAATGGAGGAGTGTTCCCCTTGTTCCACATCCTAGCCAGATGAATTGTCACCTGTGTTATTGATATTAGTCATTCTGATATATGATATGATATATGATTGATATATATATATACATATATATATATACACACACACACATACACACACACATATATATATATATGTGTGTGTGTATGTGTGTGTGTATGATGGAATCTCAAGTAGTTTTGATTTTCATTTCCCTTGATGGCCAAGGATGTTGAATGTTTCTTTAAGTGATTTTCAGACATTTAAGATTCCCCTATTAAGAATTCTGTGTTTGAGTTTATATCCCATTTTTAAAACTAGGTTATTTGCTCTCTTGTTCTCTTGATATCCAAGGATTTTTTTTTTTAGTTCTTTATATATTTTAGATAATAGTTCTTTATCAGATATATGATTGGCAAAAACTTTTTCCCATTCTGTAGCCTGTGACTAAGTCTGAATGATGGTGTCTTTTTCTGTACAGAAGCATTTCAGTTTCACGGGGTTCCCATTTATTAACTGCTGATATTAGGGTCTGCACTCTGGGTGTTCTGTTCAGAACGTTGTCTTCTGTTTTGCTGTAGCCAAGGCTGTTCCCTACTTTCTCTTATATCAGGTTCAATGTATCTAGTTTTATGTTGAGGTCTTTGATCCACTAGGACTTGAGTTTTGTGCTGGCTAATGAGTATGGATTTATTTACATTCTTCTACATGCAGACATCTAGTTCAACCAGCACCATTTGTTGATGATGCGTTTGTTTTTACAGTGTGGATTTCTGGCTTCTTTTTCAAATATCCGATGCTATAAAATCATCAAAAACCATTAAGTGTGTAGATTTATATCTGGTTTTTGATCCATTGATCACCATGTCTGTTTCTGTGCTAATACTCTGTGTATTTATTAGTATAGTTCTGTAGTACAACTTAAAATCAGGGAGGGTGATTTTAATGTTCTTTTATTGTTCAAGATTATTTTAGCTATGCTGTGACTTTTATTGTTCCACATGAAGTTGATTTGTCTTTCAAGGTCAATAAAGAGTTGTGTTAGAATTTTGATGGGCATTGCACTGAATCTGTAGATTGCTTTTTGTAGGATGGTCATTTTAACTATGTTAATCCTACTGACCCATGAGCATGGGAGATCTTTTAATCTTCTGATAACGTCTTCAATTTCTTACTTAAAATACTTGAAGATTTTATCATACAAGGCTTTGATTTACTTGGTTAGAGTTACTCCCAAAATACTTTATATTGCTTGTGGCTATTGTAAAGGGCTTTGTTTCATTGGTTTCTTTCTCGGTCCATTTCTCATTTGTATATAAAAGGGCTCCTGATTTTCTGAGATTCTTATACATTTTCAACCTATATTCAATTATCTCACTGTACCCTATAACTACATGAATTATGTCAGCTATAAATAAATACAACAGTAAATATTTTAAATTCTTCCCCAAGCTTCCATGAATTGTCTTAAATTCTCTGAAATTCATGATATCTTGAAGAAACGACATACCATTTTACACAACCAGTTTCCCAGAAATTACTGAAAATGCTGAGGATCTGAGGCAACTCTTACATGAACCAACCAACTGTTTAGAAAAGAATCATGTATTCATGGGAAAACATCTCCAAGAAAGAGAGATTTAGTTACAAAATGTTTCCATATATTTTAAGGGGTAATCAAAATAAAAATAACAGACCAGACTTTAACAAACTAACACAGAATCTGCGAGTAGTTTAAAAAGAAAATAACAACAACAAAAAAACCCTGAAATGTGAACACCAATTCCAAGAAATCATACAACTAAGATTATCTGTAAGAATTGGAAAATGATGTTTTTGAAATCCAGCAAAACTTAATGTTTACTTAGTGCTATTTGTCTTTCAAATGTCAAATAGGTTTATTTCTATAGTCTAAACATCAATTTAAAGTGTTTCAAATAATTTTATTTCTCTAAAACTTTATCTTGATGCCAAGCAAATGTTTTCAAATAAATTGGCTGTTCATACTTTGAAATTATTACATATTAATAGGGATTCAAAAGCAAAGTTCTACCCTACATTATCTAACAAATTAAAAAGCACCAATTGCATATAACTTAGAAATTAGCAGACAGGTGACATCACCTAAAGGAATTCAGATTACATGCACAAACTGAATGTGAAGACATTTAGATTTTAATTATCACCTTTCCCCAAGCATTCCAAGGATGACATTCCTATGACATGTTGTCATGAGAATATAATTACTATGGGAAAATGAAGAGGGCCTTTCTTCTATCAAATTTAAACAGAAAATCTCCCTTTTCATGTGCATAGCATGGCTGGAGATCTGCCTTGGTAGGTTTCCCCTAAACCTGGTTCCAGACCTCCCCCCATCAAAGTAATACTACACACCGGAGTGACATGTAAGTCTGAAGGCCAGTTATCAGCTACCTTCCTGCATGTTTCCGGCTTCAAGAGCTTATTAATGGAAGGTTTTAGTAAGATTTTCTCCCTCCCTTTCTTCCTCTCTCTTCCTCTCTCCCTCCCTTCTTCCCTCTCTCTCTCTACCCATCCTCTGCCCCTCCCTCCCTGCTTCTCTCCCTCCCCCCTCTCTACCCATAGCCTGCCTCTCTCTCTCTCTTCCTCCCTCCCTCCCTTCCTCCCACTCCCTCTGGATTTTCTAACCTCATAGCAGTAAATGTGCAGACTAAGAAAATGAACTCACAATATCTAATTACTTTGACAGTAGCGGGCTTCTTATTCAGCATTCAGTCCACCTCACACATATGCCATGCACAATACAGAAATATGGACAGCTAAGACGTAAAACAGTGCCAGAGGTGTTACTGTGATAAGTTCAAAACTATGATTAAAAGCAAGAAAAGCCTGTGGCAACCACCAGCCACACTGCTAAGCTGGAAAACTGACTTGGGTTAAGTTTACAGAGCAGTGGCAGGATGTGGTGCAGCAATTAGAAGCAGCATAGGCTGTATCTTTCACTGTTAGGAAGGAACTGAGACTAGTGAATAATTTACTACAGTCATTAACCTTACTGGGCTGTATCATTTTCAAAAGTTGCAAACTCTGCTAAAGCAAAAACTCTTTATCTTATAACATGAATAGATGTCCATTAGTAATCATGTTCAAACTGCCAACTTCATTTTGGTAGGTGTCTTATGTGACAGAAAGCGGTACTGGTTTACCTCTAAGTGATCCAGTCCCTTCAGGAAACTGGGTGTAGTTTTAATAAAATGAGACTCATAAGTTTTTATTACATTTATAATGAATGCTTTTCAGTTTTATAGGCTCTTTGAAGGAGCAATTTAGTTTCTCTATTAAAACATGACTTTATATCTTCCACAACTCTCAGGTTTCAATTTTACATTGCTTCCACCCTAAATATAAATGAAGATATTGAAGTTTTAATAAAGGTATAGAGTTATTTTTACTGACATATGTGGAAGATGAGTTTACAAATTACAGGGGAAAGTAAAGCTGATTAAAATCTTTTCCTAGGATGGTCATTCTATATCTTTCCATCATACAAAGCTGATCAAAGGTTATATCAAGACATGTACATCCTTACGTATTAATAAATCGGGATTCATGACATTATCTTTTTGGAAAATAAAATATTTTAAATGTCGGATTGGCACAATAAAGAAACAATATTGTTACTTAACAGGGAAGATGTTTAGATAGTTTCTATCTTTTCCCTAGTACAATCATAAACATTTTCAGATAGACTGGATTAACATCAATTAACATCCTTGCTCTTATTAGAAGAAAGAAGACTTTGGGGAGATGTTTCATGTAGAAGGCGAAGGCTAACTAGTTCTCCTAATAAGGAGGTGGGACTTTTAGGATATGATAGGGCACTAAAAGCTTCCCTCTCTAACATGGGATTACTGCATAGCAAAAGAAGATCCCAGGAGCTTGGAGCCCCTTCCACCAAGTGTAGACATAGTCAGAAAGTCTGCTCTACCAGTGTCCTGATCTTGGATTCCACTGTTGAGTGCTTTCACACTATGAGGAAAAACATTTCCATTGTTTTTGAAGAAACCTACAAAATGTTATGGCAGCACAAAGATGCGAACGAGCCTCTCCATGAGAAAAGCAAGAAGGAGAATTTTCATTTCAATAACATGTTCCTAGAAATGGGGTAAACACAGTTTCTACTCTAAAGAAGATTCACAATCAAGAAGCTATTGTGGGCCAAAAGAAATATCCACATTTCCTTTGATAGTAGGTTATTAATTTCTCTTCCCCACTGTTGGCAGAAAAAGTCAGCGTATATAAAGAGCATTGATAGACAGCCAATGTGTAGTGAAGGGAGCTTTAACTGAAGTGTTGGCCCCAGAGTCTACCTTAACAAAGACTATGACGAGTGTCAAGAATCAAAAATAACTACACATGCCCTGCGCGCTCAGCTTCCCACTTGGTAGAACTCAGTACTACAGAAGTATCTTCCTTTGTCTCACGGAGGCCGATCATTTAAGCTGATCTACTCCACATAAGCCCAACAGGCCAAAGATGAGTGTCCTCGCTGTCAGTTTCTCTCGTGAACCCAGCCGGTGATTCAAGCGCCTACACTTTGTTCCAGGTTGCTGTACTCTAATGATCTACAGTAAAGAGGATATGTAGAACCGACTCTTCACAGAGACTGGCTGAAACAGTGCTAAAATGTAACATCAAAAGGAAACATTACCTGAGTAAGAAGGGAGTGTGGGAAAATGAACTACTTCTCATTAGGAATAGGAGAAAGGGATAATAAGCAATTTTTACACTATGAACTCAGGATGACCCAATACTGATTGATTAGTAGAGTAGAAACAGAGATGAGCGTGCACGGGATGTTGTGAATTTGTAGAAAGACAGCCTCCTGCAATCCATTTTGGAATATGGAGGATAAAACCAAGCAAGCAAAAAAAATTTTTTTTCTCAGATGTCCACCATATTGGGAAGATGAGGGCAGTGCAGAACAGTAGTCTCTCAGCTCAAACTATAAATACATCCGTATCACATTTATAGGAATGGAGTCTGGCCTCTACAAACAGTCCATTAGTCACCTGGGAAAGCAAAAACTAAAAGTTAAATCCTCCTAAGCTAGGACTGGCCATTCAGATGCTAATAGCAGAAAAATGAAAGACCTGGCATCCAAAGGAGCCTAGACTTCACTTGAGATAAATTGGTTCTTGAAAGAAATGACGCCGCAGAAAGAAGAATATTGATAAACAAGGTGTTTTGTTTTACTTTACCTTATTCATCCAGTGAATATTTATGAAACACAAACTATGTCTCAGCCACTGTTTGAGGCACTAGGATCCACCATAAACCAGAGATATGAGTATTGCCTTTCTGTGAGCTCTATTATACCACAAAAGATGGGGAGAAATAAGCATGAAAAATATACAATGCATTAGAAGAGCCAGAGGCACTTTCGAGAAAAAAATTTAAAAGATAACGAAGAATACAATTATTGGGGAAAGTATTATTTAAATAAAAGCCACAAAATACAAAGTAAATGTTTTTGCTTATGCTTTTTAAAGACAGAATGTTTGGGAAAGAGTAGGTAGGATTATATGCAAAAAAGAACATTTTAATTAAATCCAGTGGAACAAATAAACTAGAGGAATTAGACTCACACTGCCATTTATCCTGTCTGTGTCACAGGAAAATAGTTGGTAAAATATTTTGCTCTGGTTCTCTACCTTACATTTCAAAAAATGAGAGATATAAGTTTGATACAAAGAACAATTTTAAAACTGGTGTGTAGTATAGTCAGTGGGAAAGCAATCTAACATGACAAAAGAGGTCGCAAAATATTTAAGAGAAACCACTGAAATCTACTAGTACACTCCTGGGAATGGTCTCCAGGTCCTGAGACCATTATGACAGTTGCCCTTGTATGACCTTAGGCAGGAGGAGGTTTAAAATGGCTGCTTTAAAAGTACAAAAGACCTCACTCTGGAACTGCTGAGTAGAGAAGACCCACAGATCAGTCACACTCTTAAAGTTGAAGCAGCACAAACCACACTCAGAAAGAAAATAAATCTCACTTGAGAAAAACCATCTATCACCTTTTATAGGATCTGCATTTTAAAACACTATTCTAAAATAATACCATTTCTCTAGTGGATGAGAAATTATCATGTCCTATCCAAGAATTTTTCAGTGACTTGAGACAAATCCTGCTGTGAGTAGCTTTGAAAACACTTTCAAAGCCCACAGTGCTCACTGATGCAAATGTCTCAAGAGTGGCATCTGCCTTTAAAATGCAATTTGAAATTCCCTTCTGATAAAAATAAATTACAATATGAACTTTAAGGCATAAAACAATAATCTTACCTTTTTTATGTATAGTTTGTAGTAAACCCTGGAGAATATAATCACCTCTGTACTACAGCAAACCCCCAAAACATCTTTGGTCATAATACAGTATTCCTTTTCATTTGAACACATTCTATGTATTCAGTTATCCTAATTTGGTGATGTAGCGTCTAGAAATGCCTAAAAAAAAATCTGTATATAATACTATAAAAGTATTAGAATGATGAAAATTTCTATACATCTGTATTATTGCAAGCAATCCATACTATTTTCACTGTTTAGATTATTAAAAATTGAATTTTGGCAAACAGCTACATGCTTGAGGGATTTTTCAGAGCTAACCATGATGTTGATACTTTCACAGGAGTCACTTAGCCTTCAGGCTGAACTGTACGTTTCACTCTTCCCATATTACGGATTAAGACTCCAGCATTGGAGGGTTTAAACAACTAAGGATCACAGCAGAAGACATTACATTCAGCTCTCCATGATCCCAGGATTAATTGCTATTACCACTTCAGGAAAAAACAAATTAGGTAAGAAGTATATAAACTGATGTTATTTTCTTTCAAAATAAAATTATATGATTTTAATGTCTGCCATAGACTTGGTTGCTAAAAGGAAAGTGAAAAATAGCACATCATGATTAATTGTTTTATGGAATATGTATAAGAATATTCAGAGACATTAGCAACATAATCACAGAAATAATGAAAAAAATCTACATGCTGAATATCTTGGTACAATGAAGAAGTAATTTAAAAAGTAAAATCTAAAAATGGGTGATAGATGTCTAATTTGGTTCCATTTTTCTTTTCTCACTCCAAAATACTATGTGGTGACTACTGCCTTCCAGAATGGCACCTGGCTTAGTGTTCTGAAAGAGAAAGAATAAAATATAAAGAAAAAAATCTTTAAAGAAGAAGAAACAAAGCAAACAAAAGCCCCATAAGAAGAAAAGAGAGGGGCATATAAACGGAGATTTGAGTCAGGTATTTATTAAACAGAAGACTCCTGAGTATCTCTGGGGGCCAGGAATAAGGCAAGGAAAGAAAAGCAAAAGATTAAAGCAGAGTTTTCATCTTTGAAGAAGTCCTCAAGAAACAGGCAAGGGTCCATAGAAGCAAAGAGCCACAGCAAGCTATTAAGTGGTCCCTATAAAATACGAGTGCATAAGAACAGAAGCCTTCAGTGGAGCTCCTGAGTAAAAGCCCTAATGGCTTGTTGAGAAAACAGTTTTAAATTTTAAAAAGCCTGTTAGACCACTCTAGTGTTTTCCAAGTCTCTGTGGATGAATCCTCCAATCCTGGTGTGGCTGTGTAAGTATTGCCCACACTTGCACTGGGCAGTCTGCTGATGTGCAAAGCTGTAGGAATGAACAAAGCTTCAGGAGCATTGACTTTTAAATGTTCTCTCATTACACACTTTCCACATATGCTTACCAAAACAAAGGAGGGACAGAGGGAGGAGAGGAGGGAGGGAGGGAGAGGGGGAGGGAAAAAAGAAGGAGGGACGAAGGGGAAAAACATTTAAAATGGCCATGTCTATGCCTACAGAGCTAGCTCAGTCAAAGTGCTTGCCCTGAAGCATGTGGACCTGAGATTGATCACCAAAATCCAAATAGAAAAAAAAAAAAGTCTGTGTGGCTGTGTTTCCAGAAGGTGCCTATCCAATTCCCAGCACCCACTTATCCCTCAGAATACCTGTGATTCCACTCCCAGGGTATATCATGCCCTTTTCCAGGCTCAGTAGACACTTCACCCACAAGGTGCACAGACATATAAAGGCAAAGTACCCATACACATAAAATAAATTTAAAAAACATTTTTTTACATTGCCAGAAATGAATTCACACTTGTCCTCTGGCCTCCTAATACAAAATGGGCACAGGTGAACACATGCACACATCCACAGTTGTACATATGCACACTCAAACACATATGCCAACCAACCCCCTGTGCATACAGACCACACACAGAGAGAGAGAGAGAGAGAGAGAGAGAGAGAGAGAGAGAGAGAGAGGAGAGAGAGAGAGAGAGAGAGAGAGAGAGAGAGAGAGAGAGAGAGAGAGAGAAAGAGAGAGAGAAAGAGAGAGAGAGAGAGAGAGAATGAATATAGAAATACATTTTGGACTAAAATAACTAAGTAATAATCCTTGCTTAAAAAAAGTTCCTTCCTTGTCTTGGTTTTCATTTTAACATTATTGTAGTCAGATTTGGAGATCTGACTATGGTATGATTATACTGTAGGAAGAGTGAAATATTTTCAGAAGTAAATCAGACCTTATCCATTGTCTTAGTTTATTCCTACTTCTAATAATTATAAACACCAGTAGGTGAGAAGTTAACTAAAACATCTCTCTCTCATCCTTGTAGCGGCTCTAGGTCTAACACTGAGGTACAGTCACTTGATCCTAGGTAAGAAGTCTCCTGCTCTACTCTGAGGAGGAAGAAGGGGGTTGAGGGTGAAGAAAGTTAAAATAAGAAGGGGAAAACCTGCATCTTTACATGGCAAAAGGCAGAAGGCCCCAACAAAGCCCAGGTCACTCTACTTTGGAGGCCATTAATTTTATTCATGTAGACTTAAGCCTGATGTCAGTCTCTTAACACCATTCACCAGCAATTAGGTTTCAAAGTGTAACTAGAGGGCACATTCAGACCATGTCATGTACCACATGAGTCTAGCCCTTCAAAGTTTCCTTGTCCACTTGTATGGCTACTATTTCCTGCAAGGATGCTATATTTGTCATATCCATTTTGCCATACCCATATCTACAGGTTTTCTACAGAGTTGTTACAGAGCCAATTTACCAGCTCCTAGCAGGTGAGAAATGAGTCCTGCTGCAGACTCTGGGATATTATGGGCCAAATGTCTAACCAGCCAACCACATGTAGTATCTTTCCTCTCTTTCATTTTTACTATTTTTAATTTGGTTTACATCAAAATTTTTGTGCTAGCAATTTTAGTACACACACACACTTGTACACACAAAAATGTACTGTATACCTGTGAGCACACATCTGCAGGCATATACACGCATTCATTCACACATACAGGTACCCATACGCACAAAGACACATGCATACAAACATATGCACACATGTGCACATACCGACCATTAAGTAGTAAGTCACAAAAAAGCATAGGAGCTTTACACACTTAATAGAAAATCGAATCAGAGACCATAGGCGATTTCATTTCTGGTCTCTGCTACTGTTGCTCTGGTGCTGAGTGTAGTCCTACACAGAGTTGCATAGGAGCCCCCAGAAGAAGCTGAGGTTATGGATAAAGGAGGGCTTATTTGATTCACACTGGAAAGAGACCAGCTGGGGCAAGGTCAAGCACTATTACATAACCAACAAGGTGAAAGTGGCAGAAGGCCTCAACTTCCTGTGCTAGTCCACTCACTCCACACCAGGGCTTCATGTATAGCCCAACTTGCTACAGTATACAGTACTTCAAGCTCCAAAAACAGCCTCACCATACGAACTACATCTTCCCAAAGACACATCCACTTGCTTTAAATCTGCATCAAATACCATCATTTTCTTATACAATGGTGGATTTGGGGAGGAAATAAGAGTACATCTTCCTCCAGGCCTCACCTTACCCTGAGTAAACACCAAAGATATTTTCATGCATCCGTTTTAGAACAGCAGCTGTTCCATGCTTTAAGTGAAGCCTGCCTCCTTCTCTGTATCCACTCAGAGAAAAAGAGGCGTGCTTATTTTAATATTCCTCTTTGCCGCCCCGCTTAGCTTTCCAGATCAAAGCCACTGAAACCCAGGCAACTTTACTGCCTTTCTATTAGTTCCACAAAGTCAGCATCCAAAGTGCATTTACACCCCTTTTGGGGTATACTGACCCAGTAAGATGACTCTGATCTGAGGTTTTTAAAGTGAGAATGTAGCTCACTCTCATCTCCTAAGCAGAAGAACAATAAAAAATGAACAGAATAAAAAGCATGACAAACAATGAGGCTCACTGAGAGAGATTATTTTTCCTTAGGCATTGTTACTCTTGGGCTCCAGATGAGCACACCAAGCAAAGGCTGCAAATGAGTACATTAAAAAAAAAAATACCAGCAATTTCAACACAACCACTCTTAATTGTGTCTGCACAAAAAGTAATTTTTGTACAAGAAAAAACACTTTTAATTTTTTTGTTTTAAGATCCAAAGATTTAACATTGGGGGCTACATCTTTCTTCTTTGGGAGCAGTTACATAATGTGAATATCTCTACAGAGTCATGGTGACTAACGGACTTCATAGGCTCACAAGAATTAAAGCAATAGACACACACACACACACACACACACACACACACACACACACACACACA
>NW_021604633.1:15405820-15495060 GCF_004785775.1 Grammomys surdaster | reverse complement strand
ACACACACACACACACACACACACACACACACACACACACACACACACGGCACTCAGTGCTGTTTCTATAACAATGAAAGAGCTCGGTAAATAATTGGCATTGTTTTAAGACTTCTAAGCAGAAGATTGCCAGACAATGCAAATATGGTTTTGCAGGATTTAAAAGCAGCCATTTGTATTCTACCTATTGCCCCCAGGACAGAAGAAATCCTTAAAAAACAAACAATTACTAGCCTCCATGACTTAATTGTCACACACACACACACACACACACACACACCCTTTATTTATGAAGAAGCAATGGCTTCAGAAGCCATTGTAAGGTTTCACATTGTCTGTATTACTCAAAGATGCAGAGCAAAACGTCTACTGTGACCTCATCAAATGTGCTGGTACTAGTACAAGAGTCTTTAAGAAAAGGAGAGATAAACATTTCACAGATAGCATCTTATTTGATATTTTAATAAGATAAGTAACGTAAATGATGAAAAAAAGAAGGATTTTTGTCTCTCACACGCAGAGCTAGTTATTGGTTAGAATTCTAAAATCAAAGCCAGCCCTTAATTAATAACTACTCTGATACTTACTTACTTGATTATGCTCTGGACCAGAGAACTGACATTTTCCTGGCAGGTTATGAAATGTTTGTTAAAGCTATGAAGACTAATTATATAAGCCTTCTTTCAGAGGCTCACAAAGGGTGGAGAAGTGCTAGAAAATTAGCTCCCTTCTGCCAAAGGGAGAGGTCTATAAACAAGGAAGAGTGGAACTGGATGAACGATCCACAAGTGAGCGGTTCACAGTTCACATGAAAGGGGAGTGAGCCCAGAACACAGAAGAAAATGAAAAGGCACTCTAGTGCCACCCTTTGGGTCTTTGTAAAAAAAAGAAAAAAAAAAAAAAGAAAAATGTCATTAACATATTTGCTCCTTTTTATTCAATGGAGCTGGCTCTAGCTGAAGCTTCAGAGTTGCTAATATGTTATCATTACTCAAATAATTAGACTTACGAGTAATAGATTTTTTTAATTAGCTATCTCAAAGAAAGCACCATTATAATCATCTAATTATTCTGGGAGGCAGCTTATGTATGAAGACTTGAAACATTCATTACATTACTTCCATGGGTGCTGGTTCCATGTTTATAGTTTAAGACCATTTATGACAGTATAGTGATGAAACAAAAAAAGCACAATTTATTTATTTCTTCAGAAATCTGAAAGTCATTTTCATTAATTAAGCTTATATTCAAAAATTAATGTGTAGTTTCAACTAAGAAAAGGGGCAAACTGCAAATTAATTTTCAATTTATTCACATACAAACAAAATCTAAACTATTTCTTAGCCTTTATGCCAAACATTTAGATACATTCAGCAACAGAATTGCTTAGTTAGGTAAATAGTTATCACTTTTCTGGAGATAAGATGCCCCACTCCCCTGACAGAACATGGTTAATTCAGCCTGTAAGAGCAAATGTCTTCTTCAAACACACAGTTAGTTAAATGAGTCTCTAAAGAGCATATCCACCTGATTAACAACAGTTACAAGAATTTTAACTACAAAATACCTTCTCTGGTACATTTTATGGTGTGACCTGGATCAACGTCAAAGACTGGCATATAAGCACGAGGGAACATGCACAGATGAACCTGAGGATGTGAACCAGGAAAAGCCAATGACTAAAGGCTCTGAAGCTCCAGGCCCAGAGAAACAGCATTGTAAGCATGATGACTTCAAGGCTTCTCAATCTATGAGGTCAAATCCATCACGTGAAATCAGACAGAAGTTCTATGAGGCATCTGTGAGACGGAGTGACTGAATTCACAGCAAAAAATAAAATAAAACTAAAAACAGAAGAGACTAGAAAAAGACAGCTGAAAATGAAGACGATGAGATCAGAGCTGTGGGATTGGATGGAAATACAGATTTTAAAACTTTTAGCACATTGTTAGTAGTACAAAATCCATGGCGGGGTGAATAGAGAAAAGGAAGTGAAGAAGGAAAATAGAGAGGGAGGCGCCAGGAAGAGTACCTGGATATAAAACATGAGCAACCAGAAGTCAAAACAGGAGTGGAAGAGAGAAAGAGGCAAACATGGACAAGCTAAACTTAAAGAGCTTAAAAGTCAGTACTAGTCAATAAAATAAATATTAAATGAGACTAATGGGAAAAGAGGAAGT
The DNA here is from genome assembly GCF_004785775.1 of Grammomys surdaster. Classification (NCBI taxonomy): domain Eukaryota; kingdom Metazoa; phylum Chordata; class Mammalia; order Rodentia; family Muridae; genus Grammomys; species Grammomys surdaster. Next base: position 15,492,880 of record NW_021604633.1, on the reverse strand, counting down.
AAAAGCAAATGAAAATGACTGTATGACCTGCAGAAACAGCTGTTTCAGCACAGAGGCCAGGCAACATGGAAGTTGGGTGTGCAAAGCCAGGCAGCTCCCATAGGTGCCTTCCTGACCTTGCAAAAACGCTGAGGGTAAATGCAGAGGTTATACTATGGGAGCCTGAAGAGGATATGTGATAAAGAGGAAGAACTTCACATATGGATTTAGTCTGGAGGACAAAACGTTTGAAGATATAGGAAAGAAGCTGGCATCACTTCTTAAGATCATTAAGGGGGGTGTAAAATTAAAATCTAAAAAGCTAAAAAGTCCAGGAAACACAGTGAATGGTACTACAGAGAGACGAGAGAGGAGGAAACAGAAACATAATGGCCAAAGGAGATAAGGTTTCTGCGATGGAGATGACCTCATGTCCCCCAGGGTGACTACAATTAGAATACTGGACATTTGCCAAGACGGTAGGTCTTAACAGTCCATAGCACAAAACTCAATTAAAACAAAAAAATACATGGTTTGATACATTCATAAGCTTAACCACAGCAATCATTTTACAGTCTGTACAGATATCAAGAAATTATGCTGCACACCACAGAAATACCATAATTTGTAATAAAGGAAGACAGAAGCACAGTTGTGGTTTTGGAAGTTGCTTGTTTTTAATCTTTTTTTTTTTTTTGTAGTTTATAGTCTCCCAAAACCCTTGGACAATGCCTGATATCAACTCATTGCAGAAGCTTCATTCCTGCTGGCACACACACTCCAGCTTGCTGCTAAGCTCTCTCTCTACCTTGGTGACACCTGTACTGGTCTCTGCAGTTCCTGAGGTACTTATCTTATCCCTTTGCATTCCTTTCTGTTTGCTTAAGAACTTCTCTTCTGGTGAAGGCCATGTTTTACAAGTCTGTAGGGCAGGGGGTGGCATTTGCCTTTGTCTGACACAAGGACGACCAATCCTAACAAAAGTATAGTTGTCTTTCCAGTAATAAAATCAATGCTGTATCCAGATCCACAGATGGCATTCAGAGTAGCCTTATAGACCTCAGCTTTTACCAGATTTCTGTTCACCTGGAAAGGTGAACAATGTCAGTGACCATTTGTTGGCTCTGAGATAGTTAGTCATGAATTTTCTGGTCTACACAGTTATTGTACCATCCATGATGGTGACAGATCCTCTGCAGCCAAGGAAAACCAAGACTGAAAATGGCAGGTTTTAACATAGAACAAAACCTCAGGGTGGGTATAGGTTTGCCCTATAAAGAGAGGGCTGTAAAGCCATGTTTAATAAGTAGAAGGTATAAAAATATAGTGAAAACTGTACAAACAGAAGTAGAATGTTCAAAACACTGGATTAAGAAAACTGGAACCTTTGCCCCTAGAGGCATTTCAGGTGTGGCTGCTGTGTCACAGGTGCTTCTGTAGGTAGCAGAGAGGAGAGAGGCTATGTCTATGCTTAGTGTTTTAACCTGTGAACATCTGTATGATTAGCAGCTAACACTCCCTGAAGAAAGCAAGCCTGAGCTGACCAGATCAGCCTCACAGGGCCTCAGGTAGGAGAAAGAGATGAGACAAACCCACCCGGGACCAAGGGACCCTGGCAGAATTGAGCCTAAGACAAAAGATCCTCACATGGGGCCACAAAAGCAGGCCAAGGCAAGGTGAACCCAAGATGACCACAGTCTGGTTCCATGGAGCCTACATAGGGAGCTGGCTTCAGATGACTACCAGCCGAGTGCTGTGCAGGCTTAGGGGGTAAAACCATACCCAAGATGACCCCTACCCAGTGCCATAATGCATGGGTGGGCCAGAGTACTCCTGAAACTTCTCCTGAGAGGATCCGCAGACACCCAGAGACCCCAGGTGCCACTAGAAGGAGCAAGCAAGTGGTGGAGAAATTGAAAAGAAAGAGAAACAGAAGGATGTGGGCAGAATAGAGAGAGGCAAAATTGAGACTCAAGGAGAGTGAGGAACAAGCTGATATAAGTAGCTGGTGATGCCACTTGAGACTATGGTAGGGTCCTGGTATATGCTGTCACTGTCAGCCAGGTCTGGGTCAATGGCCCTGCAGCAGCAGAGGCTGTTATCACTAACAACCAGGCAGATGTCCCTCGTCTGAGCTATAATCTGAGCTTATATTGATGTGTTAGGGCTATGCCGAACTGATCTCACGCCTAGTGTGGGAATCATGGGATAGCTGGCCCTGGGGGTATGAGAAAAAGAGAGATGATCCCACCCCTAGCCAATAACAGGACTTGGAAAAGTGGCCCCACACATTGCGGGAGTGTTGGAGCAAGCCATCCTTGTGCTGGCCTGACCAATTACCTCCAGTGTGGTAGCATAGACAAGGGAGAGCTACTCTCCTCCCCATTACCACTCATCACCTGCTGTAGATGCCCTGGGGTCATGAGAGCAGGAGAGCTGGCCCTGCCCTCCCCAGCTACAGTACTTGGGAGAGTGGGCCCTTCACTGCTCCTGGGCAGGACAACAGAGCTGACCCTGATGATGGGGGCACAGGTAAGCAGGCCCTGAGGGTGTGAGTGTGGGAGAGCTGGCCATACAACTTGTCAACCATGTGACTGTGTCTGCAAGAGAGAGATACCTTCCCCCACCCTTGCCACTTGCCACCTACACCAGGCAGGAGAGCTGGCCCTGAGGTATGAGAGCAAGAGCTGTCCCTGCCTCTTACAAGCTGCAGTACTTCGGAGAGCTGGCCCTACACCTTGCCTGGGCGGTTTAGTAGAGATGACCCTAGATAGAGGAGTTGTGTAGTGAGCTGAGGGTATAATAGCGGGCCCTGCTTCTGGTATTCTCCATGGTACTGTCAGTGAGTGATAAATTCCCCTTCCTTTTGCCCTTGCCACCTGCTGGGGTCATGAGGGCAGAAGAGCTGCCCCTGTACCTCACCTGATGCAGCAAGTAGAAGAGCAGGCCCTGCACCTCTGGGCAGCACAAGAGAGCTGACCCTGGTAGCTGTGATGCAGATGAGCTGTCCCTGAGGGTGTGAGCATGGGAGAGCTGGTCCGGACTCTTGTCTGCTGTACAGTGGTGCAGATGAAGGAGAGATGTCCTTCTCCCCTCCCTTGCCCTTCACCACCTATGACACGGTCATGAGAGTGGGAGAACTGTCCCTTGACAGGTGCCCCACAGTGGAGCATACACCAGGACCCTACCATGGTCCCAAGTGGTATCGCCAGCTACTCACTCAGGAAAGTGGGCCCTACACCTGGACTGGATAGCATGGTAGTGCTGGCCCTGGTTATAGGGGACTGGAGATGAACCAACCACAACGATATGAGAGGAGAGGAACTGTCCCAGCCCCTTGCCTGCTGCAGTACTCAGGAGAGCAGACCAGCACATGAGCTAGCCCTCATGGTGTGGGTGAGCATGAGCCAGGGAAGGAGAGCTTGCCTGGGTGGTGTGAATGCGGGAGAGCTGGCAGGCTTACCAACTCAGATTCCTCTAAGGTCCAGATCCAGAACTTTAGATCTGCCTGCCCCAACATCTACCCCATTGATGAATTGCTCAGAGCGGGAAAAGGGCCAGTCCTAGAGATATGAAACTATAGGAGCTCCATGACACAGGGCAACAACAGGATATCCAAGAGGAGTCCCAGTGAGGTTCCAGTACTGATAGAGTAGCACAGGCTTCGTAACAAACCAAGGACTCATTGCAATAAACATTCCGATCGAAGAAGTGTGGACAAAAGGTTATACTGTGAGACACTGTGTGACACACTACAGCTTTCATGATGAATTTTTCCCGTTTGGGTGGGTATTGCAAGGGTGGGTGGAGGGTGGGTAGGAGGAGAGATGAGTGGGGGTGATTTTAGGTGTGCTCCTACAGGAGTAGGTGTGGTCTTGTTGGAGGAACTGTATCACTGGGGGTGGGCTTTGGGGTTTCAGATAACAGATTTGAGCCAGATCCAGTGGCTCTGTCTTCTTGCTGTTTGCAGATTGGGATTTAGAACTCTCAGCTACTCTCCAGGGCCATGCCTGCCACTGTGCCACCATGCTTCCTGCCATGATAATATTGGACCAAACCCCTGAACTGTAAGCCAGTCCCAGTTAAATGTTTTCCTTTATAAGAGCTGCCATGGGCATGGTGTCATTGTATAGCACTAGAAACCTCAACTAAGGCAAAGACCCAAACCATTCGCATCCTCAGATTTCATCTCCATCTGCCTGACCACACTCATTCAAGTTCATTTCATTTCCAGTCCCCCACTTCCTCCCTCACTCAAACATTACAGTGATGACTTTGCCTGAGAACTGCATCAGGAAGTTAATTCCACTTCATGAAATGATATGGCATAAATTTTCCTTTAGAAAGTAAGCAGCTTTTGTTTAATTGTGTTCTTTCTGCCAGCATAAAAAATATAAAAGTTTAATAAATAGGGAAGTAAACAAAATGATGCTACTGTCTCAACTATAATAAAATAAAACTAGTACTCCTGGTAGAGATTTGTTTGAAAGATGAGAGCAAGGTTAAAAGTGAAGGATGATACCCAGGTGAGGCTGAACAGGATAGTACCACCATCATCCAACACCCTTCATCCCTTTGGCCCTGGTTATTGCCTAATGTCCTTCATCCTTCTTGCAGTATTCTTGGGGGCACTACCCTCCAACTCCATATGTACTGAAAGATTTTCTGTCTCTACACTCAAATCCGCCAAGGACAGAGCCAAATAAAGATCCTTGAGCCTCTGTCCACAGAGGCTGCTCCAAATACGGGCCAGAGGATGAAAGTCAATGGACTTTATCCCCCCTGAGATTTTATAAATATTCACTGGGAGAAGGTCATTGGCTTTATTCAGAAATGTGCTTGGCTCATGTAGGAGGGAACAATTTGCAGGGGAGCATAGCTGAGAAACAAAGAAGGGCCACTGGGGAGAACAGCAGCAGCACTGGGACGGGGGCACCGGGACCCCACCCCAAGTCCTCCACACTCCCCCATTCTGTGCTTTAAGATGTTTAGCTGAACTAGTTTATTTGATGTGGGTTTCTGATCTACAAACATCTCCTAAGCTGGCCTGGATATAGGTGTGCAATGTGATGCACTCCCAGTTGCTGGGCTCCTCAGAGCCAGAGCTGGGATGGAACAGGCCAGAAGAGGAACGAGAAACCAAGGGTCTACTTTGATGCCTGCCATGGCTGCATCAAAACATAGTCACTCCTTTCAACTTATCTGAAAACGGCATAATTATCTGTGAATAAGATCACCACAGGCATTCCCTTAACAGCCAACTAGTGGCCTAAGGCTAAAAATGACTTCTGACTAATCAAATACCTATGGACAAACATTTCTGAAGGGAAAAGTAGAAACCAGATTATTAAGGTGAAGTAATTTCTTCAATTCGTTCTCATCTTTAGAATTTTTTAACCTGGGCTTTTTGACAAGCCCAAAAATAGAAGACATTTAGACAAAACACACACAAAACTACACATACAAAAACTACACACTCAAAATTTGAAAGGCACTGTCAGGGAACTGGGGTGGAAGTCAGTGGTGGAGTGTATGCTTACCCTGTGTAGGCCTCTGGGATACAAGTCCTTGTATCAAAGGGGGACAGAGACCATTGTCATGAAAGAAAATGATATGTGGAAAGACACCCCAAGCTTTTTTATACATACATTTAAAGGTTTTTATTATGTGCAAGTTGTGTGAGAAAAGGGCATCACATCCCCTGCAGCTGGAGCTGCAGGCTGTGGGGGGTGGGAACCAAGCTGGACTGCTCTCTAAGAAGAGCGGGAGATGACCTGAAAGCCTCCAGCCAACATCAAAGTTTGAATGAAAATAAATACAGATCCCACACCTTTACTTCCAACAGCCTGAAAGTTTCATGTTCAGGCAATGCCGCTCTCCTCTTATGGACATTTCTTTCAGGGAGCCACTAAAATCCTAGAGAAAATTCACCAGAGTGCTTTGAACATTGTTCTATCCCGATGAGTTAATATCCAAGGCCAGATGCAGTAGATATCACTTAGCCCTCACTTGGCTAAATATGCCATGGCTGCTGGTGCTCCTTCCTTCCCACACTTTCTTCTCTCTTTAGACACAATCTGGCGGGAGGTGGGAAATGTGTGGTGATTCTGGTAGTGTTGATCAGTTTGATGGCCCATGACAATAGTGTTTATTAAGCACCTCTTAGGTTTGAGGCAGTAGGGAATAATTTATTTTGAAGAAATTATTTTGTAAAATGCCATCACCTTTCTCTACTGAATAGCCACAATCTACTCCCAAGGTATTTGGTTTGGTTGGTTATTTCGAAAACTCCATAGGAGACATGGAACCAGGTGCACTGAGAAATCAGTACAGTGGAATACTACTCCACTATTAAGAATGAGGACATCATAAATTTTTTCAGGCAAATGGATGGATCTAGAAAATATCATCCTGAGTGAGGTAACCCAGACCCCAAAAACATGCATGGTATGTACTCACTGATACGTGGATATTACCCAAAAGTTCAGAATACCCATGATACAACTCACAGCTTGACAAGAAGGCCCAACTGTGGATGTTTCAATCCCACTTAGAAAGAGAAACAAAATAATCAGGGGAGGGAGAGGGAGAGAAAAATTTGGGTGGGAGAAGGTAAGGTGATGGGGGCTGGATCAGGTATGAGGGGAAACAGGAGGCCAGGAGAATGAATAGAAACATGCAGCAGTGTTGGGCAGGGGCAGCATCTAGAACGTTCTAGACACCAGGAATGTGAGTGGGTCCCAGGAACCAATGGGGATGACCTTAGCCAAATGCCCAACAGTGTGGAAATGAAACCTGAAGAGATCACCTCTAGTAGACATGACCTCTAGTGGAGGGATGGGGCCACTCACTCATGTCACAATATTTGACCCAGAATTGTTCTTGTCTAAAAGAAATGCAGCAGCAAAAATGGAGCAGAGACTGAAGGAAAGGCCATCCAGAGACCACCCCAACTTGGGATCCATCCCATGCACAGGCACCAAACACCAACACTATTGCTGATGCCATGTGGTACTTGTAGCTTAGCATGGCTGTCTTCTTAGAGGTTCTACCAGCACCTGACTGAGACAGATGCAGATATTTATAGCCAACCATTGGACTGAACCTGGGGACCCTTATGGAAGCGTTAGGAGAAGGACTAAAGGAGTTGAAGGGGATTGTAACCTCATAGAAAGAACAACAGTATCAACTAACCAGACCCCTCAGAGTTCCCAGAGACTAAGCCCCCAACCAAAGAGCATATATGTAGCAGAGGACTGACTTGTCTGGCCTCAGTGGGAGGGGATGAGCTTGGTCCTGTGGAAGTATGAAGCCCCAGGGAAGGAGGATGATAGAGGTGAGATGGGAGAGGCTGGCTGGGTGGGGGAGAACACTCTCAGAGGTGAAGGGGAGAGGGGATGGGGTGGGGTACTTGTGGAGGAAGACAGAAATGGCAGACACCTGAAATGTAAATAAATGAAATAATTAATAAACTAAAAATAAAAGAAATCAGTAGTACTTCCCTTTTTATGCCTGTGCTTTAATAATAGTGTTAGAATGGTGACTTAGCCTAATGAGCAATAATTTCCCCCAATGTATCGTAAGATTTTCAACCTCACTAAAGTAAATTAGAGGGTATTGTAAGGTCCCTGCACTGTCCAACACTTAAAGTCGAGCTAGTATTTGGTACACTGTCATTTGCTCAGTAAATATCGGAGTCATCTCCACAGGAGCAGAAACACACTTTGTGATTAGTACTTGCACAAGGTTGGTTGCAGTGGATGAATTATTTATATGTATCAGGTGGAGACATCACTGAAAAATACAAATTGCATTCTTCCCCTTAGAAGCACAAACAAAAAGAGAAACAAATAGAAGTTCTGTTAAACCAGGCTTCGTGCATTTGCACTTGCCAAGCACCACCGTCAGCTGGGCACTAACTTGCTTGGACATTTAAGTATCACTGGATTGCCTTGGGGGTCATGTTCATAGTTAGTGCAAAGCAGCTGTAGTTGTCTCCTCTTGGAACAGGTGTATCTATCAGGGGGGAAGAAGTACAATTCCTGTGTCACATTTCCTGGAGAGGCCCTTGTGTGTTCTTCTACCATGTCCTTCTACCCAAAGCCCAGTCAGTATCTTAATCTAGATTAGCAAGCTGCTAAATCACAGAGCTAGACTTGGATCTCAGCCTGTAAAGCCTGCTATTGCATCACTGGCATGGTCAAATAAATACAACTTATTTCTCTCAGACAGAAATTATGAAATGGCTCTTTTGTTTCCTTGAGAGATACACTTACTGTACACCAAAGCAAAACGCTGAAGCACTGAGTCTAATTTCTAAGTAACATGCTTTCTTCCCACCCTCCATTTTCTTCTCATTTCCTTCAACAGTAAAGAAAGATTACACACACCAAACATTGAACCCTTCCCAAATACATAGGTAAAGGAGAAACGTCTGTCAATATTCAGTGGTGCCTCAGAAGGAAACATTGGCAAAACACTCCTTTTCACCTTTCTTTAGAACCTTTGAGGCTCAAATTCTACTTTCATCCTTCTGAATAGAAACCTGACGCTGGCTCTTACTCAGGATTGTTGAAGTCAGTCTTTTGTTCCTCCGGCATTTCTCTTCTGTAAATGTGCTCATCAACTTGTCAGGCAGCTTGTTAGAATCCGTGCTTAATCTTCCCATTCCCTCTCAGCTGAAATTTTCTCCCATCCTTTAATCATTCCCTATCTTGATTACTATAATTTCTCCCTTATTGTCCTCTTGAAATTCATACCAGCTAAGTCATGAGTGGCCAGAATATGCAGCTAAAATAACATTTCCTTCCCAGTGTCTCTCACTCTTTTACAACTCATTTGACTGGGTCTTAGACAATTCTCGTTCACCTTCATAGCACTGCAGGTGCTGTACTGTAATTACCTTCTCTGTCATGCCTCTACGGTGTCACACATCACCAATTTTGTCATCTCACCTTCCTCTCAGGAGTCCCGGGCAGACATTCCATGAGATATTCTTTCATGAAGGATATTGTTTCGGATTTTTCCTGTCGAGGTGGAATAATGGGGAAACTGCATGTGTATTTTCTCTCTCCTCTCTGGCCAACCTATGTTCCACATCACCTTTGAAATTTAATCTCTGGGACATAATTTCTAATAAACTGAAATTTATAAGAAAATAGTTTCCCAGACTCTAACAACTTTTGAGCAAATGATGAGACGTTGAATTCTATCATCTAAGGCAATAAAAATGCAAATTTCAGAAAACTATATAATCAAAGGAGGATCATTTCAGGCAATAAACCATTCAACTTCAGAAGGCTTGGCTTTATGGCTTCATATCATCGTTCTGAAAACTTTTGATAGGAAAAGTGAGCATGTCTGACCAGTGGAGGAACAGATGAAAAGCCATTTTGTCACTTGGATGCAGATGACTTGCTTTGTATAAATATTTAAAGTAAAATCTCAAGTGGCAGCCTGGTTTCCTCTTTCTAAGCCAGGCATGGTGGCTCACACTTTTAATCTCAGCATTTGGGAGGCAGAGACAGGTAGATCTCTGTGAGTCTGAGGCCACACAGATCTACAGAATATGGCTTTGTTTCAAATAGTGATTTCTCTGAAAAATATAAACATATGTTATCCAAAATATTCTCCTTTGTTCCCTCTCCCCCTCCCTCCCTCTCTCTGTCTCTCTCTCTGTCTCTCTCTGTCTCTGTCTCTGTCTCTCTCTCTCCCTCTCTCTCTCTCCACACACATACACACACACACACATACACAAACTTTCCTTTGTGTGGGTACATGTAACAGCTATCATGGTGAGGAATGTTATTTTCTGCCAACTACAGAAAGCCTTTGTTCTGAAGCTATTTTCCTTTTGATGTTAGGACGGCAGTCTAACTAGAAAAAGATGACTTTTGAAAACTCTCAAGGTACAGTAAAGTAAGACCTTCCAAGAGGCGCTAGGAACACAACTCCTAATAGTGATTGTATTAACATGAAGTCACCCAATAGTTTCCACAATTCAGAATAGAAAACATTTAGCTTAGACAAAATAAACTCGTTCCTAGAGTTTAGATCAGCCTGCAGAGAGCAGAGATTGAGGAAGAAGTTGGTATATAGGGAGGAAAGAGGAGCAGAGGTGCTTGGCCCTGTGCAGTGCACAGCACACAGTACACAGCTAACCAGTGCAGTGCACAGCTAACCATTTTCAGTATATTACGTGAGAGGCACCACTAGACCTGCCTATCCCCTTTAAAAGTTTCTCTTGTTATAAAGAACAACAAAATTGGATCCTATATACCATATATACATACATATACATATACATATACATATACATATACATATACATATACATATACATATACATATACATATACATATACATATACATATATATATATATATACATATACATACTCATACTAAAGGCTAAAGAATAATCACTATGAATAAAAGTCTAATGTAGGAAAGAAAAGCTATTAGCAATCACCCTTTCTAAACGTCTCTGAAATTGTAGTTTTAATTTAAAAAAAAAATGGACATAATAGTTTTATGAAATTCCAGTTCTGCCATGAGCTGACTGGAGCTGAACGTTGTGTGTGCACTTTAAACCATAGTAAACCTCAAAGAGCTTTTGAGGGCACAGAATTTGAACCCTAAATGCAATTTAAGGACTTTTTCTTTATTCATTGCTATCGGCGTGTAATGTTACATCTAGTGTCTAATGATCCTACTAAACAATGCCACAGTAGAAACCAGCTCCAAGCTGAAGCCTAAGTCACTGCTCTTCCTCTTAAACTTTCCTGCAGGAGAGAGCAGCCAGGCTTGCTAACACACACATTATAGGTCCGACCAATTCCTGTGCACATGTTTACAAGCTTTTCAATCCTTATAAATGTCACATTTCTTACGAAAATAAACATCTCCTCCCCAGAATGGGTGCAAATCAAGAATGCCTGTACCTACACTACGGGATGATATATTTGCTACACTTGATAAAATAGAAGTGAAAACTTACAATATATTTTTATAAGTTCTTTTCATTACAATGTTAAAGAGAACTGAACCAAGAGACTATCAAGAAAAATTTTTAATGCTTCTTGTATGGTCATAAAAGAAATCACAGAAATGTCTCAGGGTTTCTACTCAAGCTGGAGCTGTGATAGTTTCATTAACTCAGTATAATCTCTACTTCCTGAAGATCTTCTATTAACCTTCTGAAAACATAGTAGATTTGAAGAACTATCGGTTACTGAAACAGTTGTTTCTGATTAACTAGTTCAGGCTAACTAATTGTTAGGCCAGTGTTATGTATGTCAATGTTGCTCACTGAGGTTGCACCAATAACAATGAAAATTATTTTGCTGTGAATGATTCTGAAATCTGGGCACTGATGAAAATCAGTTACTGTAGTGTAGTATGTCTTGGAAAAAGAAAACTTGTCTCTTCTAGTACAAACGAATAATAATGTTTTAAATCCCAGATTCTGTTTAAAATTTAAAACAAAACATGAATGCTTCTACAACCTAAACGATCTACACAAATTAAAGTCATTTATGTTGACTACTAAAACTAGTGTGTGGATCGGTACAGGGGGCACACGAGACTACTTAAGGGAACGGGGAGTGTTCAGCGAGAGAGGAAAATGCCATGTCGCTGGCTTCCTAACTCAGCTACTGGTATATGTTATGACTACACTTGATTGTTCATCTCAGAACCATCATGAACTATTTTAGACAACATTTTCCAATTCCTCTACTTTGAAATGTCAGACAACTGAAAAACTTTAATCTGAAATATTGTCCTGACCACAGTAAAATCACAAGCTCAATCACAAATATATTTAAGGTACTTTTGAAAGTTGCATTCCCAAGACTACCTACAGCTTTTTAATTGCTAATTAGCTAGAATGTATGGAGGCAGGGCCCAGGACCCTCTCTAAATTTCAGGCAAATGCCCTACATATTATAAGTTACTTTTAGCTATAATTTTCCAGTCCACAAGTTGTAAATAGAGTCAACACTAAAATTAACTAAAGTGCTATAAAAATTATTGTAGATTAAATATATGGGAGTAACTCTAGTCTTATATATCCTATTAAGATTTCATAAGCTATCTTCTCTTATACAACAATGAAATCACTTGTAATATGTTTACATTTTACCTTAATTATCAATATTCTATGTTGAAAACCAGTGTGTGCTTGAATTATGCTCAACTGAAACCAATATCACCAAAATTTTGCTCCTTATAAAAAAAAACCCTTAATTATGTTTTTAAGAGGTTTTTTTTTAACCTATAAATCTGTTGTGTATGTAATTTGAAAAGCTCTATCCAGTCTCAAGTCTTTAATGGAGTTAAACAAAGTATAAGTATTAAGTAAGTAAGTTATTCTACAGGAATTAGAGGCTGGCTCAGTCAATGGAAATAACACTTTTAAGTATTTTCTCACAAGCCAATGCCTAAAAGAGAAAGAAAGTCCACATTTCTGCTGAAATCTGACTCTTAGAGTATGTTTCCAGCATATGGTGGAGTTTAGGCTCCTACTAAAGAATCTTGGTACATATCTATTATACCTTCCCAATTAGTCCTGTCATGACTGTCTATCACGCTAAAGCAGAACAGGCCAACAAAGGAAATTCTTTTTCACATTACCAGTGAGCTTCTACTTATACTTCATGTTACATGTATTACAACTTACATAAAATTAAAATATTGCTTTGAATATTGATTGGTTAGAATTAAAAAACTGGAGAAGGGATTTAGAACAAATTTTAGAGTAAATTCCACAACACATAGAAGCAAGCTAGAGGTGTAGTGAAGCAGACGTGTAGTTCAAAAGCCTTGGGAAGGAACGAGGTTGTGGAGGAGATGCTAGTCTGAATCTGAAGCCTAAGAACTGGAAGGATCCTGAGAGAAGAGGGCTCATGTTTCTACTGCTCAGTCACATGTGTAGGGAAGCAGTCTTCCTCTCTTTTTTGCTCTTTTCAGGTCTTCACAGATTAGATCAGGTCTAATCACACTAGGATGGGTTATTTGATTACTAAACTCATCGTCTCAAATAAACACCTCGTCCAGGAAAAGCCTCGGTGACACACATAAAAAAGAATGTTTAACCAGCTAACTGAGCAAATCAGGTTGACACAACGTTTAGCCAATATCAATGCATTGTCCAATATTTTTCCAGAACCTAAGCAAATGTAACAAAAACGACTGAAGCTTTAGACATAGTGCTATAAAAGATAAAGAGGTCTATTCCACTGCTGCAAGCCACATTGCACTGAAGATTATGGTCATGTGCCAGCAGACTATTAAATAACATCAAAGCTCTATGACTTTGAAAGCATTACTCTTATCTATAGATGTTATGACAGACCAAAAGGAAAATTCTAGTATAATCTATAGCAAAATGTTAGAAGAAACGACTTCAAAGACTAGGAAGTTTCAAGATCGGTCAATGACAATCATAGAAATAATTTTTTCAAGTAAAAGTTTTTAAAGAAAGAATCTATACACAACAGATACAACAAAAATATGGTGCTGAGGAATATATAGGCAAACACATTATGAAAAAAGAATAAAACATAAGCTTTACATAGTTGTGCTAGATTCACCAATATAAAAATGTGCCATAGAGATAGCAAATTTGAAGGATTACAACAACATACAATAACTGCAAAAAATGGGGGTGGGGGAGTTTCACATCAGTTGAAAATCTATCTCTGAAACGGATAGGTAGACTAAGAATCCTGAAATGGCCCAGATAATTTTTATAGTACAATGTGCTGCACGTGAAATTTTGTCCTATTAAACACTGAAACTATCATTGTTAAAGCAATTTGGCACTAGAGCAGAGGCTGACAGCTAGACTAACCAGTCAGATGGAAGAGGAAAATGTCTGCCTCAACATGGACACCGGACAAAACAGAGGTTGGTGAATGAGAGAACAACTTAATCCCTACTTAACGTTAGTAGAATGCATGCTCCCTGCATCTTTCCACAGCTTAGCTCTCCTGATTTTTGACTTAATGGCATGTAAATTCCAGATTCATTTGACTTAAATATCAAAAGCAAAAAGTAGAAAATGCAGCTTTTTTCAGTTGAAGAATTCTCTGTGCCAATAAAAACGATTGCACGTCTAATGGGCCTAAACAAGCAAGACGTTGCTATATGGAAATTATTTTTTTTAGGATAATACACATGAGCAAAAGTAAATGAGTGAAAGTAAGATAAGCCACAGATAGTTTAGTTTCAAAATAACAACTATCACATGATCAGTATCTATGACATAAAAAAGCTGCATACAAGTCAAAAAATGTTTCAGCTTAACAACTAAACAGAAAAATGCAAGTAAAAAGGAAGGACACTACTCAGAGGAAAAACAGTGTTAGGGACCTAAAAAGCTCTTCTGCTTCTGAAGCATCAGAGAACAAAGAGAAAACAATAACAACAACAACAACAACAACAACAGTAAAAAAACAAAACAGGAAGATATAGATCCTGGAGAACATATCTAGATAGATGAAACTGACAGCCCAACAATACCCAGTTTGCTGAGATGACCTGAAGTTGAAACATACTTTGTAATGTGTAAAAAATACTGAAGGCATTTTTGAGAACATCTTGATGTATTTAGTAAAGTGAAGCCACTTATTCCACCTATAGGTGCACGCCCTAAAGAAACTGCTGCCCATGTGACCTAGGATGTACCTAGTACAATGACTCGAGGCATTATTCCTTATAGACATTATTGGAAGAAACCTAAACCACCATCAATGGTAGAATGCATACATGAATCAAGGCAGAATACATACTGTACATCAAGATCAGAGTTGTGTTAATATGGACAACTGCAAAGGCAATAGTGAAAAGAATGACAAAATAAGACTGAACTTTATAATTCATGAATGTTCATATATATCAACAGTACTTTATATATGCCAATGTATGATAATTCATATATATCAAGTTGATGTTCAAAATATAAAATGTGCACTAATGGACAGTAAATTAAAATTAACAATTGACTCCTCACATGACAGGCACAGCCTTGGGAAAGGGTATGCAAGGAACTTTAATTACTTTCATTTTATTTCATGATTTTACAAAAAGAAGCAGAGACCAAAATGCTAAGAAGTGTTGAAGCTGAATGAGGGCTGCATGCACATCTGTTAGTTTTCAATACAGTTTTCAGAGTTTAAAATATTTATAAAATGCTAAGAAAAAAAATATGTTTAAAAGTCTAATTAAACAAACACCAGAAAGCTCAGTTCAACCCTCCGGAGCATGAAGGTCTATGGCGACATAGAAAATGTCAATGTTTAATTAATTTTTACAATATGCAAACAGTCCTTGCTATTGTAAACTCTCTGAAACCCCTTTCATTAATTTACTCCATGTGTTCCAGCCTTTTATATTATTAATCCCAGCATATGATTACAGATTAGTCAGTCAACTCTCCTTTCTAACATGCTTAATTACCCAGAAAATCTGCCTGCCCTGCATTGTTTGCCTTATACTGGCTTTAAGGTGTACTAAAGTTCTTTCCTGCAATTCTCCTTGCAGCTAACATTCCATATCTGAGTTATCTAACATTAATTTGGGTTAAAATGTTATTAACCCTCATGGTTATAACAGCATCCTAGGCAATGTCTGGCCTTTGCCACACCCATTGGAGTGGCTGCTTTTTCTTCATTGCTCAGTATTTAAGTAAACGGGCTATGTAGGGATGCAGGGTATGATGTGAGAGAATAACAGAATTTTGCTGCATGGACTGTGGAAAAAAGTACGGACTTTCTTTTAAGTTTTAGAAAAGAAGAGTGCTGTCCAGCTCAGGAAACTAGACATGGAGAACAGAGCACTTCAGCTCCTCTGTCACTCACACACCCCCTGTGTGGCCTGTAACCGGCTTCGCTCTCAACCTGCATTTACCCATATAGAGATAATGACACTCTCCTGACACCTGACAGGACTGGTATGACCTGAAAGAGAGAACACTTCTGAAAGTGCACAGAGAACTAGCAGGCAGCAGTCTGACACTTTGTAAACTGAAGAACATACTTCTAAGATGTAAACCCCAAATTCTCCGAGGAGCGTTTGATTAGGGAAAATTAATTCCGCGGGCTGGGAAAACTATGTGCACAACTTAGTGCATCTATCATGGGAGACTTTCTGTGGAAAACTAAACAACAGGCAGTGACAGCCCAGAATGGGATTTTATTAAAATCGGGAACAGACAAAGTGGAAGGAAGGTATTTGGAGTTAATATATCTTAAAATTGCTCATGAACTAAACAGAAAGGTGATGCAATCTGTATAAAAAAATTAATATGGCCCTAGCTGATGAAGATAGAAATCCAGGGACCAGTGCATGTTGCTTCTTTCATTAAAGCAGTGGTTCCGGACAGTGCACTCAGTGGTCCTTAGGGTGCCTGGGAGACTTGGAGAAATGTATGAGGGCAGGTTACTGGCACAGTTACACTAAGACATCATCTTGCTGCAGAACACAAAGTAAAGACTTGCTAGTTCCTTAGGACAACTTAGGGCCTCAGCACAAATGGATGCCAATGTGTTCTCTGTTGTTGTAGACATTATTAGAGCAGGTAAATGAACAAAAGCAAAAATACTGGTTTAACTTACTGTTCTCATTAACTTACATGTTCTCACCATGTGACAACTGGAACCCTTACTTTATGACTGTGGCAAATACTGAGGAGGCCTCTTTGTTTTAAGGCACAGCAACTATGCAGCTATTTCCATTATAAGCAGACACATTTCTCATAAAACATCATCTTAATTAAAGGAACAACCAACAAATGATGATTATTTGAGGGTGGGTTTGAATCAGATTCTTTTGCAAAAATAAATAATATGAAACTTTCAATGGAACGCATTCATCATCAAGAATGGCACTAATTCATCACTAAGGATTGACACAAAATTAGAAAATAGAAATTCAACAAGCATCTGTCACTAGGACAACTGTATTACAAGAAAACTTATAAACAAAACTATTAAAACTTCCTACTACAATGACTCCGCACCAGATCAATGATAACGTTGAAATGGAATTGTTAATGCTTGAGAATGAAAAGATCAAGGGGGAAAGTCACCTTTGCATCGGTGTCACAAAGCACATGTGATAAACCAAAGGAGTGATTTGATTCACAGTTCTGAGGTTTCAGCCTCTGTGTGGTTGGCTTAACTCTATAGTTTTCTGGCTCCATGTGAACAAAGTAGCATGTCAGAAAACATATGTTAGAGCAATACTGCATAGCCCATGATGGCCATGCAGGAAGGTGTGGGGGAGGGAGGAGGCTTGGAACAGACTATATAATCTTCAATGGCACATGGGTAATGACCTATCACTCAGCATAACAGTATTTTCATTTATTAGCCCACTGATAACAGTACTATGCTTATGATCTGGTCAGCTTTCCTCAGTGCCAACAGATGACAACCAAGCCTTCAGTACATGTGCCTTCTACTGGACTCAACATATGCAGACATACACAATAATGATGTGAATATTTTGAAAATCCGTATATATCAATAAATTATATTGATAATTTATTGATACATCAATAAATCAGCATTTATTATACATCAGTAAAAAGTCAAGGTCTGTGACACACTAAAGAAGTTAAAAGCAACAAAACCAATATTTAAAAGTCATCAGTGTGGTTTCAGATTCCACATGGCATACGATCTTTTAACGACTCTTAATTTGACTTATAACATCAAAAGATAATATATACATTATTAAAATATTTCTTCAGTTTTTGACCAGTGTGGTGAGATACAATTAAAGCAGAAAGGAGACAGGAGACAGAGAAAGGACATTATAAATTTCATATCAATTAATATCTCAGTTAACTTGGGTAGAAGTGTATTCTTCATACTCCATAGTTCCTATCTGGATAAGGGACATCGATGAAAAGACTTTAACTAAAACAATACTCTTCCACTTGCCAGGACTTTCTTGATCTATAACAACCTAACTGCAATCTTACTTGCTTAAGCAGTTAATCTGCAAATAGATCCTCAGTGAACCAAAACAGCTTACGAAAGATCACTCAGCTGCTTCCATAGTCTACTCTGACTTTCTGGTAAAGGAGGATCAACTTGACCACTGTAATGGAAATCTTTTATATAGTTTTATTTTCTAATGACATAATTAGAACTAAGAAATGATTATGCAAGAAATTTTAACTGCATCAATGTCAACATAAACAGCAAAAATTGGGTTAATGAATTTTGAACTTTGGTTTATTTTTCAAGGAGGTCATTATTCAGGGGTACTTAGTTTCTGTTCTCAACAACTGTGTCCTAGAATTCTTCTAGAAAACAAGCTGGAAGGAAGTGGAAATAATGCAGAACAGCATGATGGGCTAGAATAAGGAGAACAATATAGGAAGTGCAAAAACAAGTCAGAGAAGTTAAGAAAAGACAAGAGTGTCAGGAGGGAATGGATGGGTTTAGAGGATGCTTATACCAGGGGAACATACAAGGGAATTAGATACAGAAAAGATTTTAGGTAAGAGGAAAATAGACACAAAGAATATGGTAAGCTGGAAAAAAACCATGAAAAGAGCTGAACAACTGTCACCCAATGGCCACAGGTCCCATTGCAAGCATAGACAAGGCTGCACGTTGCTGCTTGCTTCCAAGCACCAGCCACCCATTCCAGGCGGCACATGCCGTTCACAGGTCTCATCACCATAGTTACACTGCTTCTTTATCTCCTCCCATTTTTGTTTCTTTGGCTCCTCAGATAATTACTTTAAGAGATGACAAACTTTTATCTCCAGTCAAAAGGTGACACCCCTCTCGCCCAAATCAATAAGCAAAGAAGCAAAAGAACCTTACAGAGGGTTCTTGTTTCCCATTAGGCTGAGTCTGTAAGCACCAGTCACTTCTATAGAAACCCAGTGGAAAACAGTAACCACAGAAACCAGTTCTGTATGAAACAATATCCAGTCCCAAAAGGTGATGCTAAAACAGAATCTCAAGGTATATATGTGCTCACAAAAGCCCTTGCCTATAAAGAAAGCCAAAAGAGAAACACTTGAAGATGCTACTCTTGCATTATCTATAAGACAGAGACAAAGCACTTGTAATAGCTCAGGCAAACAATAAGAAGCTAATGCTCACTACATGTGTCACACAAGCTTATCAAATAAAATGTTCTTTTTATATTTAATGATGTATCCAACAAAGTAGTTTTAAAAATAGATTTCTACTATCTACCAAAAATGTTACCTGTAGCTTATTTTAAGGTTAATCAAATGTGGTATTTATGATAAATCAATACATTGGGATGATAACTGAATATTTTCTATTATTAGTACATTTGTCTTATTATAGTTATATTTCTGGAGAACCAACATGACATGCTTTGATTTCAACAACATGTAGATATTTCTGCATTGCTTCCACTGAAACCTAGCCCAAGGCCAAAGAAATCTATCAAATATGATGTCTGGGCCGCCTTTGGGAAGAGAAGCCAGGAATCCCCTCATTAAGAACAGTGTCTGCAGTTAAAGTATTTTTATCATTATATTGGGGGAAAAATCCTTTCTGGAACACAAAATAATTCTCTTCCTTTAAATTCACAGAAATTTCCTATCTTACACAAGACCAGACAACAAATAAAAGCCACAGATATAAATGGCTCCTGAGCCCTAAGAGGGATGTGCAGGTGCTGTGCACTGGGGCACACATACACAGGGGTGGCTAACTTCACAAGGTTGCTTCTACCCATTTGCACTTGGAAAAAGGTAGGTTATGAAAACAAATCACACACACACACACACACACACACACACACACACGCACGCACACACAATCCTTTTGTTTATTACTCCCAAAAGAACCTAAAGACTCTAAAGTCGTTCAAATTTGGAATTACTCTTGCAAATCAGAAAATACTGGGATCCCAGCAAGAACCAAGACAAGGACTTCGTAGTTCTTGGGCTCAAGAGGCAGAAACCAATGGAGTCCCTCATGTCACATCCTTTGTATGCAGTAGAGGGTAAGAGGATGTAGAACATACTGACGCTCATAGTTATTCACCTCCTACCATCTGAGCACATACTGGAAGAATTTGCTCCATTCTGTATATTTCCTCTGTTAGACAATGACATTTATGACCCTGGAATTATCTAAAATTCTTAAGCATTTTATGATTACTTACAAAAAAATGTAGCAATTAAATGTAGTGTTTGTTCTTATGAGAGAACCAACATCACCCAGCTCAGTAAATGACAGTGTCATAAATATTTTAAAAATGAGTATATGTAAAAGTAAAGGATAAGAAAATTTATGTCTTTCAAAATAAACTAAAAAAAATATCATACTGAAAAAAAAAGCAAGCCAGGATTGAGTAGACACCTAGAATAAAGTATTTGCTATGAAGAGAAAAGGACTTGAATTACAATTCCCAGCGTCCAGGTAAAGAAAGCAGGCGCTGTGGCAGGTGTATCCCAGTGCTGGTATAGAACAGAGAAAGGCAGATAAGATACCAGCGGTCAGGCCCAGGGCTTAAATGGCAAGCCCCAGTTCCCAATGAGAGACCCTGCCTCAAAATCCATGACAGACAGAATATCAAGTTTCCTTTTGAGCTGAGTAGTATTTCATTTTATACACATACCAAGTAATTATTATCGATTCATCTGCCGATGGACAGCTAATTGGATTCTAATTCTTTCTACAATAAATTAAGCAGCAATAAATATATAGCTGCAAATTTATTTGTGGTAGAGTATAGAGTTCTCTGAGTATATGACCAGGAATGAAATGCCTGGGTCAGGCGTTAGCTCTACTTTCAATCTTTTGAGAAATACAAACTGGTTCCCACAATCAGTGTAAAGAAAAGTGAATTTAAGCAATGAGCAGGATGGGGCTCGAATGTCTAATACTAAAGAAAAATCCAAACAAGTAGAAAGAAAGAAACGGTGTGTTCTCACTCACATGCAGACAGCAACATATGCATTTGTGTAAACAAGTTCACATGTGGATATAGTACAAAATTAAGAAAAGAGAACAAGGAAGCCTAATTGCGATGGATGAGGATGTGGTAATGGACGTTAGTTACAAAAGAATATAAGGCTAGTTGTGTTTCTAGTTCTGATTCTGCATGGAATTACATCTATTGGTTTGTTTGAGTGGGTGGTAGGTTTAGTGGTGGATAAATAGATGAAACATATTTGATGCTGAAAATGCAATACTGAATATGAAGCTTCATAGCTTTTTGTTCTGAATTCCTGTTCTAATCATATGATGTCCACTGAGTTATACAGAAGAGATTCGGTTAATTTTGGTCTGTGGTATTTTATTTATTTAAAAGATTTTTTTATAATCAAGTTACAAGTAATTCTGAGGAGAAAAGAAAAGAAAATGCAATGACAAAAAAAGAATACTAAATTTGCTTTGAAGGGAAGCATTATGACATCATATTATACTATACTATGTGTATGCATGTGCATCTGCCTGTTTGTATGTGCAGCACACATATGGTGACCATGGAAGTCGGAAGAGGATTTTTCCCCTGACACTGGAGTTACAGGCATTTCAGATTGATGTAGGTATTGGGAACCAAGCCTGTGTCCTCTGCAAGGATAACAAGTTCTTGTCATTGCTTGGCCATCTCTCCAGAATCTATTGTGACTATTGCCAAAAAAGAAAGAAAGAAAGAAAGAAAGAAAGAAAGAAAGAAAGAAAGAAAGAAAGAAAGAAAGAAAGGAACAAAGTCCTTGTAAAACACAAGACAAAGTTTAGAAAAGCAAGTGATAAATATGAGCGAATTATAATTTTATTAGCTCTGTGTATGAAAATCACAATCTGGTGATCAAGGTAGCTGCTTTTTCTTTTCAACAATATCTGCCATGGTTTCAAGTAGGAAGAGAAATACTGAATGCTTCATCTCTTCCAAAGGTTATGGCAATAATTTACTCTGTGCTCCCCCAATACATCATTTCCTATCTCATAGTCAATGGGAGGTTTGGCTGCCCGTTTTATTGGGAGTTGACCTCCAACATTGGATGTAGTGAAGATTTTTATGGTATGTGAATAAAATAGAAGTTATAAGAAATGTAACTTGTGCTGAAATTCAATTTGAGGGATTTTTTTCAACTCATGAAAAACAGTTTTAAACTTTCCCTAAATTGTGGGCCCTAAATGTGGAGCCCTTCTCAGTGAAAAGCCCAAGAGTATAGAAGTGAGGGTTATGTAAACTTTGGTTAAACTCTCTGTGCTACATTTTCTCAGCTTCTGATATAACTCCAAACCAGATCCTAGATAGCGCAGTGTACGCTTACATACGGTTTGCTTTCAGATTGATGGAACAACAGGGATTTTATAAGCTTTTATAAATTCCTAGCTATACTCACAGAAGCTCTCTTTGGAACTCACCAAACAGGGAACAATAGTGAGCTGCTGAGGCAACAGGGTCTTTATTTGTTACGATGATGTAGAATAGAAACTGTGTACCTTGGAACTTTGTGATAATCATGAAAATGGAGACATCAGTGTCCGGCATCTCTATCACAGGAACATTCCCACAGTCAACTTAATTAAAGTGAAGGACAACACCCTGTCCTACAAATAATTCATTTCTTCATTTCTCAGGTAGCTGCTGAGATCTGGTATCAAATCTGACATTCTCAGGGTCTTCCATATCTACACGGCCTAGGAATTTGAAGACTAAACAGAGCTAAATAGGAAGAAATGAAGCAGAAAAATCAGTAAGACTAAACATTTCTTTGCCTTTATTTTATCGAAGTTCTGATGACGATCACATTCATATCATCATAAAGGAGTCACACAAATCTAGCAAGACTTGAATAAATAAATCTTGCAGTACTTTGAAAATAAATATATATAGGAAAATACAAGCTGCATTTTATAGGAAGTTTAGGCTGAAGTGGTATCACATTCACTCACCTGAGTGTTGTGGCATGTATTACTGACCAGCATGCGGGTGCCAGGCCTGTGTGCCACGCCCTGAAGACACAGAAATGCTATGGTAAGCTGCTATCTTAGACCTTTCAGTGTTTCAAATGGGCATGAGAGTAACCACAATTAAAGACTAAAGCTAACAAATGTGAGGTGACAAACGGAGATGAGATCCAAATAAAAGTAACATTAGCAAAGGAACCAGTCTTTGGCTAAGGAAGGAAGATAAGGAAAAGTTCTGTGAAAATGAAATACTTGGCCTGAGAACTACAAGGTAAATAGAAAGTAAGCAGAGGGCATAAGATCTGCATTACTGAAGATGAAGTAATACAGATAAGCCCCAGGATAGATGTAGAATAGTACTATAGATCTTCTAAGTTCCTGCAAGGCTCATTTGCCAAAGGATTAGTTCTCAGCCTATGCCACCATTGCAATTCCGATGCATTATGAAGTGAGGTCTAGACAAAGCTTGTTAGGATACTGCAGTTTGTCCTTGAAGGGAGCACTCACACCCCAGTATATTCTCCTCTTTTGACCCCAGTTCACCATGAGGTTAGTGGCTTCCTTGTATGTTCTCATCATGATGCACTATCTTGTCCTAGGCCCAACAGAAATAAGCAAGAACTATGAGCTAAAGCAGACATTTCTCCCATCTGTGCTAATTATTCAAATTATCTGCCACAGTGACAAGGAGCAAACAAAAAGATAGCAGAAAAAGAGAGAGAAGAAATTATCAACCTACAAAAAAAAGTTAAAATTAAAAAAGGCCAGTGAAACCAAAATGCAAGCAGTAAATGGGCGGTAGTTCCAGAGAAATCTGCCCCATGTGGAGGAATATTTCATGTGCACAACACCTACACTGTTTCAGTCACACTGTCCAAGAGAAAGCCCTGTAGACATAAAGCAAATATCTATTTGAGGAAGGGTTAATAGATCCAGAAGGGTAGAGTGGGAGGGCAGAGGATTAGGCCTTAAGCTACAGTCAAAGCATGCACTTCGAACACAGAATACCACTAACACACCCAAGGATCCACTTACAATCATCAGGCCCTGGGCCACATACAAAATAAATTCTGCCCAAAGAGGCTCCCAAATTAAGACTTGTCATGCTATTTAACAAACAAGTGGATAAAACTGGTGAAAAGAACAGCTTGCTGGAACAAGAGCGAATTTCAAGATGCCATGATGTCGTCGTTTGAATTTGAAATGTGCCCCTATAGGTTCCCGTATCTGAATACTTTTTTTAATTGGATATTTTATTTATTTACAATATAGATGTCATCTCCTTTCCCCACTTCCACTCCCTAGAACCCCCTATCCCATCCCCCTTCCTCCTTTATGCTTTTATACCATTTTAATTACATGCATGTATTAAGTACAGTTCTAGGTTGAGGAACTAGCAATACAATAGATGCAAATAGTCAAGGAACAAGCAATACAATAAACACAAATAGTCAAAGAACAAGCAAGGCAATAAACCCAATTACTTGAATACTCCCAATTACTTGAACACTCCCATGAACACTGTTTCTAAAGGCTTATGAGGATGACCAAAGTATCTGAGCCTACTTCCCTATCCTTGCCCAAGGTCATTTTCATGTCTGATGCCTACTTCTTTGTTTTAGCCTAATATTTACATTCCTTCCTGAAAGTACTTCTTTGTTCTAGCCTAATGTCAGATTCCTCCCTGAAGCCCATTTCCTTGTCCTTGGCCCATGTCAGATTCTTGCCAAGTAGCCCCAAAAGTTCTCAAGGAGCCATCTTGAGTATCTGAATACTTAATACCCAATTCCCAGCACTATTTTGGGGGAGGCTATACAACCTTTAGGAGGCAGGGCAGATTGGAAGAAGACAGCCATGGGATGTGGGACTTGAGTCTTTATAATCTGACTACACCTGTTCACTCTAGACTTGGAGTGTACAGGAAGTGTAACGGCTCAATTTCCAGTTTCCGGCATGATGCCTTTCTTGTCTGCCATATCTTCCCATCATAACAGACTATAGTTGTGGAAGTACAAGGCAAAATCAGTATTTTCTGCCTTAGGTTACATTTGCTGGGATATTTTATCACAGAAATGAAGCCTGTGCTCATTCATTCTAGACTAGGCAGCAGCCTCCCTGGCCACACTCTGCTCCCTCCTCTCACTGCACTAGTCCATCCACTGTATTTCTGTGTTTAATCTGTCTTTCTTAACACTGTAAATCCCATGTGGAAACATATCCACGCCAACTTATGTACTCAGAGCAACACACATATTACGAACTTAGTAAATGTTTATTGTCTACTGATGAATGAATGGCGGCTCAGTAGCCAACATAAAGTGAAGTGAGATGGAGTACAGGAATAACTATGTATTGTAGTCACCATAACAATGGTCTGTATGTGCTGGCCCTTCAGAAATAACCAAAGGATAGTTTTTAAAGTTTCTCAAGGAATACCATACAACTGCCAAGTATAGTGCTTTTTATATAATGAATGTTGCCAAATTTCAGTGTGCTATCTATGAAATAAGTCTAAATCTATTTACTAAAGTTGATCTAAAAATCTCAGAACAATTCCAAATGAAAAACACAGTGGACAAGACTCAAAAATAAAAACTGATACTAAAACAAGTTTACTTTCACATATACATGGATTCAATATCACAAATAATGGAAAAGAAATGTCAATAAATACAGATCGGATGACGACATCTAGTACTTCCACAAGTATTTTGCTCACTATTTTAATTACCGGCAACACAAATAACAAATGACAATTTAACATAAACTCTTTTCTAAGGAACTTTAGTGAAAAGTCAGGATATAAAATTTTTATCAACATATTTATACTTAGGAGAAATGAAAAATGTATGTGACCAAATTTCATCATCTTAAGCAATTATTCTTAAAGACCCATAAAACAATTGTTCTATGGAAACATACATACTGTTAATAAATAATTCACTGCATTGATTATTTGGGAGAGAAATTACAAAAAGAAAGCTAGGGAGTTAAACCAATAAGGAGGCCAGGTGTAAAAGCCATGTAACTCCAGAGATTAACTAGATAGGCTGGTCCAGAACAGAGCAGGTCTGACTCTGAAATACACACCAGGCCAAAACAGTACAGATCTTTCATTTTGTCAACTCACCTTGGGCTGTAGGTTTTAAATTTTTGAATAAAGCAGGAGAAAGAAAACAGTAAATAGTAAAAGATTCTGTTAGTTCCTCTTCCTACTCATTGTCTTCAAAGCCTTGTGCATTCTGGAGCCAACTACAGAATGAAGCTCCAAAATGAAAAGGTGACTTTCACTCAGAGAAAAACATTTTAAAATTCCATAAAAATATCCCTACAAGGATTGTCTTCCTGCCTCCTAATTCTAATTGACATACTCTGTAAAGTGTGTGCACAGTTTTGAGTACTCTGTATCAATACTCTGATTCTGTCCAAGATCCTGGTTTTAGCTCCCTCACTGGACACAACTCAGTGATTGCAATCCCAACTGTTCTGGCTCCACTAAGAAGACTGTTTGACAACAAAACCCTTTCATGTTTGTATTTCCCTTGGGAACACAGATCCTAGATTAATAAAGATTTTATGCAATAAATGTAAAATATATATAATATGGAAAATAAGTTAATCATCTTTAAAAGTAAGTAATTCCTTGTCACAATAACAGAATGGCAATGTATTCTTTATGAAGAGAGTGTACTAGTATTTGTCACTTGATTCTTAAAACAACATTTTTTTCTTGTTGTTTCATGGATCATACACTCTATGTAATCCTCTCAGTTAACACACAACTCAAAATAAAGTCTGGTACTTAAAAGTATAATTTGAGGAAATAGCCATGTTTGGTCAATATTATTTGACCAATTCTACACAAATCCATTTACAGAAGCAATACTGACATTTAAATAAATTTTACAGCATAATCACAACCAAAATATGCTTTCCAAAAATTTGATGAATAAGAATATCAACCAGAGTATTTTGGGCAAGAATTAGAAAGCATTGCCTTAGGAAAAATGAGACTGAAAATTTAAGCATCACAAGTTATGTTTGATTAATATCAGAACAGCATTTTAGTGCTACTTAGTACCAGAATCCAAATCATAAGCTTGCTAACAGGAGACAACTCTGAAATCAGTATTAGATAAAACACTAGCTACCAAAATCTCAAATATGTTTTACCTTCAATAAATAAAACCTAATAATGAAATTCCAATGACAAGAACCAAGAAATTAATATTTTTGGACAAAATTTCAAAAGAGAACTCACTTTGTACTCGGTCTTTCAAATTAAATACTATGTTAACTCTGCAGCTAAAATTCACCCCCACAGGCAGAACTTATTTGGAAAACTACAGAACAAGGAACCTACTAACTAGCTGGTAGCTTTAGTGCTATGTGAGTGACATAATAATAGGACCAATACTATAAAGCTCTGATTTCTTGCATCCCTTAAGTGTAGATATGATAATTCAGTTCAAAATACTTTCTAAGGATTTTCATGATTTTATGTTTGGCCTAAGAACTATTTAGGAGTGTTTTATATAGATTGTTCTGATATTGATTTGCAATTCCATTAAATTTAAATAAGTCTGTGTGATGCACAACACATTTTTTATTTTTATACTTTTAAACTTTTCATTATTTCTTACACATTTGGGGTTGTTTTGGAGAGGAAAGAGTTTCTCTCATCTTAGAACTTATAGTGTATTATGAATGGTAGTCATGACAGGAAATCAAACATGAACTTGGTGGCAGGCACTGAAGAAGAGGTCACGAAGGAATAGAATTACTATCTTGTACAGACTGATTTCTTATTCCAGCTGTTCAGGGATGGCACTTGCAATAGTAAATCATTGGCCAAGAAAATACTCAGTGATCTTTTGCCTACTAGACAATCTGATGGAGACATTTTCTCTACTGAAGTTTCCTTTTTCAGTTTGACTCCTGTTAGACTATATTTGAAAAAAACAAAGAAAGAACAAAAGATAGCTGATAGATAGATAGATAGATAGATAGATAGATAGATAGATAGATAGATAGATTTTCTCAAAGAACCAGCTCCTGGTTTTGAGAAACTATTCTTTGTATAGTTCTTTTTGTTTCTATTTGGTTGATTCCAGCCCTGAGTTTGATTATTTCCTGCCATCTATTCCTCTTGGGTATGTTTGCTTCTTTTTGTTCTAGACCTTTCAGGTGTGCTGTCAAGCTGCTAGTGTATGTTTTCTCCAGGTTCTTTTAGGAGGCACTCAGAGCTTTGAGTTTTTCTCTTACCACTGCTTTCACTGTGTCCCATAAGTTTGGGTATGTTGAATGCACAACGGTTTAATCTGATGGAGTTACTGTTTTACATGCAAGGTATGGTCAATCTTGACAAATGCCCTATGTGCTTAAACACAGAGTCATCAACTATGGTCAGTATGGTATTATATTTAATATACTTATTCAATATATTTATATAATTTTTATATATTTTTATATAATATATTTAATATACTTATTTAATATGTTAAATAAGTATATTTAATATACTAATTACCAGTTAGACCAGCTTACGAATATCTTTAATTTAGTATATACTCTTTTTAGCTTCTGACGATTGTCTATCAATTTTTAAAAGGGAAAATCAACAGAAATTAGATTTTGGCACTGTCCTTTGAAAGACTGTTGTGTCACATAGTTTGATGCCATTATTACTTACATAAATATTTAGTCTTTGTATATTTCTGATGTACTAAATGTATCTTTACGAGGATGAATCAACCCAGGATGTTGGCTGTCACTCATGGTCTGAACCCATAGCTTGATCCCTGTTCTCCATTCTTTCCCACTATGATTGGTCACTTTTTTTCCTGTTTAAAAGTAAATTACACAATTAATAAAATAATATTTTATTTTCATAATGAATTATTGCCATTTTTTATAGTTAATTCAAACCTTGTGGAATGTGTCCTCAGTTAATTTTAGACTGTCTTCAAATAATCTTCAAAAACTTCACATACTATATACATTTGTAAAAATATACTTGAATTCCCCAATCCAGGATTTTATAATACTTCTATTGTACACTTTGCTCCTATGTATGCCCTAAATTTCATA
Source organism: Grammomys surdaster (assembly GCF_004785775.1). Classification (NCBI taxonomy): domain Eukaryota; kingdom Metazoa; phylum Chordata; class Mammalia; order Rodentia; family Muridae; genus Grammomys; species Grammomys surdaster. Next base: position 15,463,874 of record NW_021604633.1, on the reverse strand, counting down.
TTACATCCTATTACTTGTGATATACCCAGTTAAATAATATGATAGCTAATTCTGATTGCCAACTTTATGGGCTGTAGATGCACCTAACAGACTAGTATGGTAAACCTCAGGGTATGATCGCAAGGATGTTCTAAAGAAAAATTAATAAAAGTAACACATATCCTGAATCTGGGTACACCATCCAATGCATTAGGATCCCAGACAGGATAAATGGGGTGAAGAGAAATCACATTAGCTCAGGCATTTGCATCCTCTCCTCCCCTCCCCCTCCCCTCCCCTCCCCTCCCCTCCTCTCTTCTCCTCATTCTCTTCTTCCACTATTCTCAGCCCTTCTTCCTTTCTCTCCCTGCTTTCCATGATGGTTGCTACTCTGAACTACCCTACCCTCCTCATCATGGTGAACTGAATCTTGTAAAACTGGAAGCCCCGACTATTCCTCCCTTCTTAAGCTGTTTCCGAGATAATTTATCACAGTGACAAAAAATCTAGACAAAACAGGCATGAGAGGTTATGTGGAGCAGCTTTTTACCATTTTAAGTGCTTTCCTTTTAGGTCTTTTAAATGTTTCTAACTGACAACTCTCTGTTGTTGCTTAACTAGGTTTATTTAACATTTTTACTGTATGGGCATGCCAGTGATGACTTCTTTCAATTTTGATCCACATGAACAGCCTTTTACATGCCTTTCCTGTTTGATATTTTGACAAGTTACAAAGTCTCACATCACAAACTTCTTTTCCAGTACTTATCTCACTTTCTAGCATTGCATTATTTCTAATAAATTTTACATATTTTCTCTTCTTGTATGTCTCTTATTGCCCATGTTAAAATGTTCTTCTTGTCACTAGTATGGAGCATATGATTGTCACGTGCCTGAGTATAGTAGTCCTGACTAGTATGGAGCCTATGTGTGCCGTGTGCCTTAGTAAAATCCTGCTGACTTCGGTCACTTTGTATTTCTTAAATCTAAGTTGTCTTGTAAAATCTATGCTTGCTAGTAGTTATAGTATCGTCTTTATTTTTCCCTTTTGCCTCCTGTCTTCAGAGACTCTAACTACACATCTTTTGAGGCACTCACAGGTGAGTGATGTGTCATTTAGTATTTCATTTCTATGTATTTTGTTGCTTATTTTCTACTTATTGTGAGACCTGGTCTGTGCCTTTCATACGAAGTCATTTCCCTCAGATCCTCCACGTGAACACTGTTCACTTCCCTGGGCCCTGGATATGCGTGTGTTGTGAGGAGCACACTTGAGCTTTACACAGAACACAGCCGAGTCACTTCACAACCCAAGTGTGCTTTTAGGCTTTCTCGGGAAGAGCTGCCAGGCATCTCCTCCTGAGTGAGTTTTGCTTCCCAGCAGGGCTGAGAGGAAAAGTTTTCCCCTAATCACCTAATTTCTCATGAATTCAGAAGGTTTCTCTCCCCTAAGTGAAACACATTACAATCAGTCTGTGAGATCTGAGGATTTTTTTTCCCTGTGTTATTTCTGCAAAATTTGTTCCCTGGCCTTCTGGCTTTTTTTCTTTTCTTACATGTAAATTAGTGCTCAGTTGAAAGGTACCACTTTCAGATCTCTGTAGATTTGTATGTGTAGCTGTCCCTCCAGCACTCTGCCCTCAAACCTAACTACACAGAATCCTGGGACTCCCAAATCAGTCTTGTTGACCCTGGGACACTACCAGACTTCATCTGAAATCGCCTCTCTGTCTGAAAACTATAAAACCTTTCAGGGAAATGGGCTAGCATGATAATCAAGTATTGCTTTTTCTATTCTTAAAGGGCTGCTTTCCAGGACCACCTGGCACACATGGTCTGAAAGTCACCCTGCATCTCTGTATCATATAGTTAATTTTCGGTTGATTCTATGAGGAAGAGAAGTTAGTCCCCATAACGCTATCTGGGTTGAATTATTCTAATATGAAATGGTCCCTTCTCAAGGCATAGAAACAAGATCTGAGTAACTACAACTGAGAACTGATGATACTTTAAAATAGACCAAGGGAAGAAAAGAAAATTCACACACATACATACACACACACACACACACACACACAAAACCTAAATATTCCACTAAAGGGAATGGCTTTTGTCTCTAATCATAATGTTGGCACTATAGTACACACAAAGTAAATGCTATATTATAGGTAAATAAATATTACAGGTAGCTCAGAAATGCTTTTTATACTAATGAAATTGAAAAAAATACTTTATCAATAGAAATAGGAAAATAATGCAACCCTGAACCTTACAAGATGAATAATTAATTCCATTTGCTATCCTATAAGAATATCTCATAAAAGCATATGTGACATTTCTCATCCCAACTCCCTAGGAGACTCTGCTCATGCTACACTTCATGACTAAGTAACACAGCATCATTCATTGGTATTTTAACTTCCACTAAATAAGACACATAACAACTGTTATATAACTTATTTCTCTTTAAAAAGTTTTTTTGTAATCACCTTGTTTATACAGTTTTAAAACTTAGGCATTATGAAAAAGTTATAAAATCATTTTTCAAATATAAAATAAACCATAGGAAGGGTATCTCATATTTTATATATCGTGTCTTATTTTATAATTTTAAATTTTAATCAGAAATTGTAAGTTATAAAATCATAAGGCTTCTATATCTTTAATATTTTTGGAGATGAGGTTTTATTCCATATCCCAGTTTGCTCACTTTTGTCTATACTTGGAAAGTGCTAAGAATATAGGTATGTACTAACACGCTTGAACTAACTTTTTTTCTATTCAGAATCATTTCTATCATGATTCAGTGGGTTCACTTACTCCAATTTTCTAGTTAAGATTCACGGGCCTTCCTCAGATAATAATAAAATATAAGCAGTCATCTTGCCTCATGAATTTTGAACTGAAACAACCTTGAAATTATATCATAGCTGTGCCTATTACTCATCTTCGCAAACTTCTGTTTCAGAATCCTAACATAGCGACAACCGTACCTATCAAAGGAGGAGGTAGTAAAGATTAATGAGAGAATACATGCAAGGCAGCTGGCACAGTACCTGCAGCTGCGCTTTTCAGCTTATTACGGTTGATATTATTCATCTAAAGAGAACGCTTGTGAAGATGATGGACTCCCAAGCAGGACTAATTTTCCATTATCTAACATGAAGGCTTGCTTGTCTTCAGCAACGCCAAGCTACAACCTCCAGGCTGCCCTAACATTACTGATGGAATGACATCTCTGAGAGGGTGGCTGACTTTTAGAGTAATGGAAAAACAATTCTTTTTCCCATAGAGGTACAGTAGAAAGAGAATCAATCATAGCTAGAGGAACGTAGAGCTTAAGGTTTGGGGGTGTGAAACCAATAGGGCCTTAATCCTTACTCTGTAGTTTTCCTTCTGAGTCTTTTCGTATCCCATTCTCCTATTCCTGTTCTTTTCTCCCCCACCTCTTTCTTTCTTTTTGGATATTGATTGAGTCAGGGTTGTGCTGTGCAGTTCAAGACAGTAGTGAGCTCAGTCTGGCCTCCTAAGCTTCAGTTGGGACTTCAGGTGAGCATCTCTGTGTCTAGGCCACTACCTTCCTTCTGTTGGTATTAGACAGGTTATTGAATTCTACCTATAAATGATGGTAATAATCATTATATATGTTGTTAAGACTCACTGCAATAAATAAATGCAATGTAAATATCAAAGCTCTACCTGTAGCATGCGCTCAGAAACTGCCGATGCAGGACAGGAAGTACACTTGAAGTGGAGAAAAGCATCGGCGTAACAAAGCAAGAGGGAGAGATTCTAAGGTGAGTCAAGAGAAGGAACTATAGGAATCTATTTATTATTCCTCATACCCAAATGATATCAAAGAAAGGTTTTAGAATAATAAAGATCTCTTAGAAGGTTACATGTGCGTGTATGGAAATGGATTCTAATGCAGGAACCAAACTGAGGGCTGACCCAAAGTAGAAAGATAAAATGCTTTTAACATTTTCAATAATAGGACAGCCAACTGCTAAAATCACTCATGGCCTTCAAAAAGGCCCTGAAAATAATTTTCACACCTTGGAAAAAAATCATGACAACTCTGTATTTCAGTGTTATTCTGAAAACTAAAGAGAATAGGATGAAGGTAATAACTGTGATTGTCATAATTGTAGACTATTCCTGGAGTGTCAAAATATAAAGATCAAGATGCTCCCCCAAGGTACCTGAGGATGAAAAATCATACTACTGTTGCTATGTTCAAAGGAAAAACACTGTTTCTTATTCTGATGAAGCTGCTATGTTTATTATAACATCATCTTCCCTATGTAGAAATGTGGACTAATTTTCTGTTATTGTCATGAGACTGCTTTAATGACTGGTTCAAATTACAACTGGGGTCAACATTATCCAAAGATCAATTTGTTCTCCAAGCTGCTGGTGTCAGTGAATTGTACTGATTCTGCCTGAATTCACGTCTCTCACTATTTTCATTACCTAAATGTTACATGCAAGAGTGAAAGCGGTCAGATTTAAAAGCTGATATTCAACCTACTGGGTATTCATTTCAACAAAGGGTAATGCGTAAATCAAAAACCAGACCACTTTAAGGGTGGCTTCCACAGACACTCAATACATTTTAATCTAATCCTTTCATCAATAATGATAAGATAAAGCATACAAACTTTTTTAGAAATTTATTTATGTATGTGAATACACTGTCACATCAGAAGAGGGCATCAGATCCCATTACAGATGGTTGTGAGCTACCATATAGGTGCTGGGGAATTGAACTGAAGACCTCTGGAAGAGCAGTCAGTGCTCTTAACCACTGAGCCATCTCTCTAGCCCCAAAGCATACAAACTTTATACTTTCTTGATCAAATTCATCCTATTTACAAAACTCCAGAACGAAACTTTAATAACACTCTCTGTTAGAGCAAGGCTTGGGGTATAGGCCTACTTAGTGGTGGTAGAACACAGAGGAAGCAAGAATGCAGAGTATCACCAAAGACCAGCTCTTTCCGCAATTTCTCATGATCATCTTTGAAGTCCAGAACATGGAATCTTCCCCAAGATATTCTTAACAGCTCATGTTTTATTGCCAAATACTATCAATTTGGCAAATCAGATGAGAGCTTTAATCCTTGAGAAAATGGGGGAGGGAAATGAGCCAAATCAACTGATTTTGTCTTGATAGTCTATTTAATCTGCACAGTGAGTAAACATGAGTGTTCTTTCTAAATGTAATTACATAATAAGTTATCATTTCTTCTTTTTTTTAAAGGAAAGGCCATGTATGTAATATATTATACCTTTATCCCAAGAATGAGCAGAAGAACGGTTACTAAGGTAATAGTTTGCAATTACCACTTTATATTTTTTTTACCATAGTTAGTGTAAAGAGTATATAGTATACAGAGATTAATAAATGCAATTCCAATAAAGTTCTGATAGTGGCTTTAGGGGAACACAGTGTATCAATAATATAGAATGTTGCCTTCAGGATGCAGAGTTACTGCCATGTTTCCATTTCTTCTTGTCAAAAATCAATGTTATGCTGTGCTTTAATGAATGGCTGCTTGCCAACTACCCTTAAAGTGACTGAAGCTTGTTGTTCCTTCCAAACCCTCTCTAGAAGAGTAATTAAATACCTGGACTTGCCTAAGGTTGTGATTGCATTCAAATGGACACTCTGAGCAGGGATTGGAAAGCATTTTGCACGTAAGCAAAGGAGGTTATCTATTAGTATTACAAATGTTTACAGCATAGCCAAGTTTTAAGGGACAAACACGCCAGTCAATTATTAGTTACATATTCACACCTGTTGTCTGTAATGTTTCAAAGTCTCTAGGTGTGAGATTAGTCAAGGCAAATGAATTGAAGGAGGACCAGCTGCAGAAGCTGATTTTGTTCTCCTATGGTAATTAAAAGAAAAGCATAGACCATGTGTTGTGTATATGACAATCTCATTATTTCATGTCAGGGATAGTTCCATTCTCTTTGAACAGATTTGTGTTACTGTCAAGTCTGTTATAAAGGCAAGTGTTCATGGGTCTGGGCTATTGACCTAATTTTTACTGGTTGTCTGTCCAATTATCTTTGTTAAATTTCTCCATGAAGCATAACAGTCTAACGGTAGAAAAATCAAACAATATCATTTTCATTCCAAACACTTGAATCTCTGCCATAATGTCCTGTTTATTAACATCTCCTTAGACAACAGAGCTAATGAGACTACATGTCTTTAAAAGACAGGGGTGTTACAAATACCAAGAGCCTTCGAAATGTCACCCAGTAAAAATTAATGAGCACACAACACACAGGTGCAGTGAATGCCAGAACCGCTGTTCCTTGACACCGCTGGACTGTACCTTTTGTTCATATTTTGCTTTACAACTAGACATAGATAGGTTTGTAAACTCAGGCCCTAAAACTTAGCTTTGTGATTTTGAGGTGACTTTTAACAGTTCAAAGTTTTAAGAATTCACAGGAATAACGAGGTGTACAAGTTTACACCTGTCATGGTCAAAATGTCCGCCAAAAAAATTTAAAACCTTTAAAAAAATGAAAACTGAGGCCATGTATTATGGAGCATGCCTTTGATCTTAGAACTCAGAAGGCAGAGGCAGGCAGATTTCTCTCTGAGTTTGAGGGCAGCCTGGTCTAAAATGTGAGCTCCAGGACAGCAAGGGCTATATGCAAGGAAATGCTGTTTAATTAGTTAATTAAAACAAAACCAATCTAACCTACTTGGCACGAAACTTCCACCTCAAAATATTTTTATTGATACTGAATAACTGACTGTACTCCTTACAGTATCTGCAGTTCAGGGGCAAGGGTTGATCCAGACATACCCTGCGGTTTAACTTTTATTTCTGTTCCATGCGTGTCAGGTATGTACTTAGTACTCATAAAATATAAAGCATATACTTTCCTACCAGAGAGGGAAATAACAGATTTTCTATGTCTCTAGATGATTTATGAAACTGAATCACACGAAACAAAATGAAGTAAATACACTTTAATGGAAAAAATGCATTTTACAGTCACCGAAAAGAGGTATTTACAGGTATCGCTAAGATAGCTGCAGCCTCTAGCAAAAACATGTTGTTAAATTTTAAAATGTCCAAAATATTATATGTGAAAATGATGATTCACCTGACCCAGTCATGGAAAATGCCCTTAACCAATCTATAAAATACGTTTTCTTTCCAGATCATGAAGAATTATTCACTGAGAGGGATGTATCATGGAACTTATTTTTTTAAATGGAGCCTAAAATGAAAAGAATAATTCAGAAAATAGAATATTGGTTTCCTGTACCATAAACTTTTGCTGAATGTGCTTTAGGGAAGAAGAGACAGAAACAGGAGAGTGGAGGGAGGACAGGGCTGTGTACGCTCCGCTGTCAGCCAGCACAGCAATCAATCAGGCCCTTTTAGACGCCGGTTTTCACACAGCTGAAGCACAGCAGCCAGGAGAGGGAAGCCCATCTCTTCCGAGTTTATTTATGACGGAGCCCTCCTAACTGAAGTCCAATTTGTTTGTGGAACTGCAGTCATTCTGATTCAACTAAACAATAAATGAATCTGCCTCTCCTCACTCCAACTCCAGAGCATGAGAAAACAAAGGGGAACAATATTTCAAGCAGCCAGGGGTGCAGTTAGGGGAACAGAGGGAAGGCAGCTTTCCCAGGGGTGGAAACTCCCCCAGGATAACAAAGCACAATTCATTAACCTGAGCCAGCCCTGGATGTCTGTCACCAGCTGTATTTCTCCCAGTGAGCCATTCAGGCCACACAAATGAGCCTGCTGATAGCTTTTCTATAGCCCCTTCAGTTTTGCAGCCTCCTGTACCACAGAGTTCTGGGATCATGTAGGACTTCTCTAAGTGGTCCTCCAACTCAACCAAAACCAACATGAATTTCACATATTGCTGTTACTAAATGGTAAAATGTGGGACACCAAAACCAGGGACATATTAAAACAGCCAGTCCAGGAGAACACTGATAAAATCCTCTACTCATGAAGGAGCTCCGGTTATTGTTACTGCATGGTGCTCTATGAACTGGTGTTTCTTGGTTTGTTACATTTCCTAACATTTCCTAGTATCTAGCAAAAACAAAAAGTAGACCTTAACATATCTGCTCTGTCACCCATTTCTGCACTTTCATGGGGACTGAAATGTATGCTTTATTCTTCTCACCCAAGAAAATAATGAGTGCTGTTGAAACATACGACCGAACTTTTGAAAAGGTAAAACTGTGACTTGTATATTGCTCATTTGATCATCCCCCAGCAGTTATTGTTCTGCACATCAAACATGCATTTATTATCCTTCAAATTATGAAATATTTATTGCGCTAAAAAGTTCTATATCACAAGCACTTACTTCTCTACAAGTCCTGTGGAATGAAAAGCTGTGGATATAGCCCCCACTTTATAAGGAATGCAATTATGTAAATGCACATTGTTGGAGTTATAGTCTTGCGTGGATTAGTTATCTCCACGATACCCATAAAGTCATTATGTACTGGGCTGCATTTCTACATGACAGGAAAATTTCATACATTTGAGAAATGAAAGATTTGATCTCACATTCCTATTTCTTATTGCTTTCACTAAGTATTTACAAAATCCTTCTATGGACTTGAAGCCATCCAATGGAAGGAGGTATATTCTTCTGTATATCTTTCTTACACCTAAAAATGCAGTGCTGTATTGTCAGCTCTTCCTCCATGAATTTTGAAATTTTCTCTCATGCTCTGGGATTGGCGTGAGGAAAGGCAGATTCATTTATTGTCTAGTTGAATCAGAATAGAATATGAAATGTCTCATATTTCTCATATATGAGAATGCTGTCTGAAGGGCTACCTAGTAAATTCTATTAAGAAAACATCCTTCTATCTGGGAAAGCTATGGGACATACGTATTAGGTCAACCCAGGGGGAAGAGGAAGCATCTAAGACTCTTCTAAATCTTTACACCAGCGTGTGAGCATGGAGCAGTGGCATATTTGAAAGGAAGGTCCAGTGGAAACAAGGTCATATGGGGCTGTGGGTGTATACTCTTGCCTATTCAAGCAAATGACTATGAGTATGTGGAAGCTATTTATTAGAAATAGACCAGTGGAAAAAAAACTAAACTGGGAAGTATAATTTCTACGGACATAAATGACAATGGAAGAAAAACAACACCCTGTCTGGCACCATGAATGTATTTGAAGTCACTCTCACAATTTCAGAAGAGAAACTCTACTGGCCATAGCCACAGGAAAAAGGGACAGACACACTAGCAGTAAACAGGGATGGAAGACAGGGAAGGAAAGCAACAGAAGCCTCCAGTGACTCTGCGACTTCCATCTTACGTTAGGCTCCAAGCCAACACAAAAGTGGGGCTTTCAAGCATTTAAATTTCAATTCTATTTTTGAGAACCTGTGAAAAGGAAAGTCTATTTATGATTAGTAAAGCTGGCATGATATTCAGATAATTATTCAGAGATACATTTTTGTGTCATTTTAGATGTGTGCGCTTATTTTTTTTAGGACTCAAGCATTAGAAAATGGTGTTTCTATCCCACCACAAATGTATAACTTTAGCTGAAAACTACATTTTAAAAATTACTAAGCTCCAAAATTGATAATGTCAATATTCATAACAAGTAATAATCAGTTATTGTGTATATGCAATAATTGATCTAAAAGTAAAATGGACATAATGAGCTATTTTTCATGCTTCCATGAATTTTGTCCAGTCTTCTTATTTCTATAAATTATTTCCAATTTTATCAAGGTACAAAACGTGGTGGGGAAAAGAAGAGATGCATTGTAATAAAAAGATAATAACAAAAGTCTCAGAGTTTTTATGGAGATTAAAAACAGTCATTATTCCTATGCTCAAACAGGGTGAGCTCTCCAGGCAATGGAACATTCCAAAGTAGGCTAAAAAGGAAGCTGGGTGTGCTTCTGTTTGGCTACAGACACTGTTAATAAGAGAGATAGGAAAAGCCAAAGTCATGAAGACACCAAACATCCGAGGAGGAGGAGAACCCTTAGAAGAACTTTAGGCAGGGGATTCTAAACTATGTTTCAGAAAGACTTTACAAATTAATTGGGGTCAAAGTTTGTTATCAAAGTTTGTTTGTTATCAAAGTTTGTTATCAAAATACTTCTAAGGCCCATTGCAAAGGGATCTGTAGCAGCCGGTTTTAGAACAACATAGTCCACACACGAGTCTTGGGTGAAATAAATTGATGAAAACCACATCAAAATTTCCCAAAACACTGAACTACCCCCCCAAAAAAAACAAAACAACAAAACAAAAAACAGAAAAAACCTGCTGAAGGAGCCTAACACCAAACAGCAAGAACATTGACAAGCAATTAAGCCATTTAAATTGTAACAGGTTCCCTCTGACTTGAACTAATTAACTTCTCCACATCCTCAGAACCATCATCCCAATGTCACCAAATCTCATCCTTGAAGGGATTCAAAAATGTTAAAGACTCACAAAGCCTTGGTAGTATGCTAACTGGTTCTTTGAAGCTGGACTCTGGTTTTTGCCTTATGTTTTGTAAAATATTGATTGGTGCTAAGTTCTCTAAAACAGCCCCTAACTCTTAATATACGCAATTATGGCAAGGAAAAAAATTACATATCCATATGTGAACAAAAATGAATTATGTTTGCCTTCACCCATCAATTTCCTGCCTGGTACATAGGAAAGGACAACAGAAAGCTGTTTCACAGGTGAGACGTGCCTCTAAAATAGAATATTTCACTACCTAATAATATGCTCAAAATAATCATTTTCAACATTAGAGTAGAATATTACAATCTCTAAACCTCAGTTTATTCCCTATGTATAAACATTCTAAATTCAAAAGTAAAAAACTCAAGTTACATAAAACTGCCTATCAAGTGCACACTGTAGAAGAATTATCTTCATAAGCAGAATATATAAATACATGTGTGTATATATATATATATATATATATATATACACACACGATATTTATAGATATTTCCTTTGAACAAAAAAACATCTACAAAAGCTAAATTTTACCCAGCCAATATATAAATAAACTAAAACAAAGAAACAGGATATCAAAATATGAGCACTACTCATCATCCTATACTGAGATCGTCAATGTCCACTTTAAATCACAGCCTATGTTGACATATCAAGAATGTCTAGACTAGAGAAACATCAGCCCTCACAGCAACTCCAGCATCTTGCCCACCCATACAACCTCCTCTGGGTGGTTCACATCCACAGTGTTCCTTCCCATGCCATTCAGAGGAGGCACTCATCCTAAGAGACTAATGTCTCCTTTGTGAAAAGTACTGCAAAGACCACGGCTAAAGTAAATTAATAAAACACAACCACAGATTAAATTCCATTTACACGAAGCCATAATGCATTCTAAAATGTACTGTGGGCACCACTGAGGCTCAGCTTGACACAGAGAACTTGAAAGCAACATGTCACAAAAAGGACAGAAGCTGAGAGAGTACAAGACAAAAAGAGGGGTTATGACTCAATGCTTAATGACTTCAAATGATTCACAAAAGGGTTTCTTTAACAGAGAAGCTTCGAACAACAATATCAATGATAATAGTAACACATAAAGGTTCTTTTATAATCACTATTATATTACATATTAACATTTATCATTCTATATGATCCACAGAATTTGTAAATATATGACCTTTTGCCCTAATGAAATCATGTGAATCATTTTATACAAAAATTTTCAAGTGAAGAAAATAAAGGTGAGGATAACAAGTGATTTACCCAAGATCTGAAATAGAAAGGATCCAGACAGAGGTGCCGAAGGACTTGAACCTGATGCAGCAAAGCATTCACCGTGAGCTGTGAAGAAAAGGGACAATCCTGGAGTAGCTAGACTACTGGGTGTCCTTCAGACTTACTGCTAAAACCAAAAGGACAGAGGAATACTCTTCAAAATGCAGGGTTTTAAAGCAAGGCTGCTCCAAATCATGTAGGACTCCTACAAACTAGCTTTCTCTGTGATCCCATTGTTTGAAGCCCAATTACCCAGGAGTATTTCTGGAAACATTAAGTGTCTTTCTTTTCCTCAACATTTTAAAAATTTCCAACAAACAGTACATTCTAAAGCATCCCACCTAATTAATTATGAAAAATTTACTTGTCCCAAATGAAAATGGAGCAGAAAGATTGCTACCAAGCACTCTATGTGGTCTCTTTGGTATGTGAGGTTATTTTTAAGTGAAACAGAAGATTAATGGGTTTATTTAAATACTACTCTAACAAACCCATTAAAAATCATCTATTCTTTCTCCTTGTTTTAAAGTACTATGTTAATTGTGTTTATGCATATAGAAATATTTATTTAACAAGTTATAGTGCTATAAAATGACATATCTAAATGGAAATTCCAAATTGCTTTTAATCCAAGCCGAGTAAGCATCCATGCTGTTAACTGATGCATATGTGAACTCCCCAGCTTTAATGTGAAAAATGTCTGAATCTAATACTTAAACACCACTCTCATCATGTGCAAAATTCCTATGTGGACAAAAAAAGAATAGACTAAAATTCCTAACACAGACTTGGCTATAGTGGAACTCTACAGATACACTTTACTCCATTGTGTGGTATATCATATGTCATCTTTTCCCCTTATTTTAGCCTAGAAACCAATTCTAAATGATTATATCAAGGAAACATCCCACTGAAAGAGGATTAAGCAGTGAACTGTATTCTACAATTATAGATAGCCAATATCATTTTGAAAAAGATGTTTACCAGAGACATTTGCAACATGTCCACTGTTCATATAATACATTGTTTTGTGAAGCAAAAATTTATTTAAAACACAGGGATGTTTTGTCTTCCTTTATTTTGTTTTGTTTAATATCCAGTAAACATAAAACAGAGAATCCCTAGAGGAATTCCAGGTGTCCCTTCAATAATTCCACTCTTTATCTGGAATTGCCACATTATATTTTCATATACATGAATTCTTAGCCTGATGTTTTCTTTTCTTTTCTTTTCTTTTCTTTTTTTTTTTCAGTTTTTCGAGACAGGGTTTCTCTGTGTAGCCCTGGCTGTCCTGGAACTTACTCTGTAGACCAGGCTGGCCTCGAACTCAGAAATCCGCCTGCCTCTGCCTCCCAAGTGCTGGGATTAAAGGCGTGTGCCACCACCGCCCAGCTGACATTTTCAAATTATGTGAACTCTCAAGACAATCTGTCCTCTCTAGAAGGAAGACAAGAGCAAATAGCAGTTCCTGGATTTGGTGAATATTGTCTTTACAGATTGTCAATGCAGGTGATAATCTTAGCTGCTACTCCAGTAATCACAATGTGTGCAGCTGAATTACGGATTCATACTAACTCGTGACCTTTTGGTACAAACACTTGTTGCAGTAAGACCTTAATACAAGCCAACTAGAAGCAAACAAAGCTTGCATCCTTTCTGTGAAGGAAAAGGCCAATCAAGATTTAATTTGGTTGGCTGTGTTCCACAGGGTTCTAACAGACTCACTGCAAGCTATCAACCAGAGAGAGGGTTGTGGAGCTGTCTCAGTAAAAACGAAAAAGATGAATGGCCCATATCACATATGAACAGGTATGTTTCCTCAGTTACTTCATATTAACTGAGACTCAGCCCAAACCATCACTCTACAGGACAGATTAATTCACATCAACCATTACTAAATTAAACATTTTCTGCTCTCGCTGCATCTCATTAAACACGCAAGTTTGAGTAACTCAGCGCTTTCACTTGCACGGTCACCCATTCTGTTATTGTTTACAGCAACCTAATTTGGCACATAATACTTCGGGTAGCATTAGCTTCATATTACAACGAAGTATTAATTTTTAATATAATTGCATTCTTTCATCCAACAATAGTTAGTCTGCGGGGATTTTACTCAAGTGATTCTTCAATTATTATACAAGGAAAATTCTTCTAATATTTTGCACTTCTCTTTGCCCTGCTGATTCATTTCACAATAAATTAAAAACTCATTAGGAGCTTATTTAAACTAGCTTATTTGCTTAAACAATACAGTGAATGATTACATTGGCACAAAATACATGGCCTATACATCTTTAAGAATCCCTTTTCCAAAGAATGAGTGGTTTGATAATTAACGCATGTTTTTCAAGCAAAATGACATGTGATTACAGAAGCTCACAAATTTGCAAGGCAGTAAAAAATATCCTTCAGACGTGAATAGAATAATAGAATAATAAATAAATTAAAAATAGTATTTTAAATTAACAATGTAATTATAAAATACTTATTTTAATTAATTAATTAAAATAAGAAGAGCAGTGCCTTTATCTTTCTATCACAAATCTGAATGAGGAGAAAGTAGAAGTCACTACAAACCAACAAACATGCCATCTTTCAAATGTGAGTGGCTACAAAGTAAAGCAAACATACTTAAGAAGATAAAAGACGATACGGTTCAAATGCATAGGTTCAAGTAATAATATGAAATGTATAAAAAGGCAGGAGGAAGGCATTTAATCATTAATTAACTTCTATTTTGTTTAGTTACTTTTTATTTTTTTGGTTTATCTCAACAGGGTTTCTCTGTGTAGCCCTGGCTGTCCTAGAACTCACTCTGTAGACCAGGCTGGCCTCGAACTCAGAAATCCGCCTGCCTCTGCCTCCCAAGTACTGGGATTAAAGGCGTGCAACACCACTGCCTGGCAGGTTACATTTACATAGGCATATATGATGGTTTCTATTTATATTAGTTTCATTCCAAATATGGGTTTCAGCATGAAAAGCATGTTTTAAATTCTCTGTTTTAAAATTCAGTATGTTGAAATGGAATTTTTCAACATGTATGTTTGTGGTCATTAGCATAACTAAATTACAAAAATAGTTGGATGAACTGTAATCTGAATTCTCCAATACTAGAAATAAGCAATGCACAATTGGAAAGGATATAAGTCATTCACTTATACATCTGATTGAAAGATATGTTAACTGAACAACAGAAACAACAGAAAGATCTTGTGTACCCTTGCCTAAGGTATTGTGAAGGGCCCATTCTAAGACTGTTTTTCTAAAAATATTCTTTCATATTTTTGAAAAGTACGTCCCATTATATCCAAACATAGTGAATAATGTGACTCTAAGAAATGTGAAAGAGTGCCTGAAGAGATGGCTCAGAGGTTAAGAGTGCTGACTGCTCTTCCAGAGGTCCTGAGTTCAATTCCCAGCAACCACATGGTGGATCACAACCATCTGTAATGGGATCCGAAGCCTTATTCTGGTGGGCATAAAGATAGCATATTCATATACATAATTTTTTTAAAGGAAACATGAAAGAATTAGCTATTTCTTTATGAAATACACAAGGAGAGGATTATCCTGTCAAAGAATGTGCAACAGATCTTATAAGCTACAGAAATGTAATGTGTAAGGAACATGAAACTGAATATAGTATTGTAGTTACAAAAAAGAAAATTACATGAGAATATAGTGAGCTTTTTAATTTTTCCACATAAAGGTTCTCAGGTTTAACAAAGGAATATATTACTTAAATTACTATATAAGCATGTCATTTTTAAATGAAACTCATATTGATTCTGATTATCAATTAATTGTACAAGAGAGTAAGAATTATGGCATTTAAAATTATAAACTGCCATATTTGTACTCAACAATAAATATTCTAGGAAGCCAAAAGTAGTAGAAAATCCTCTTTTTCCTAGTTAACACTAGACAGTTGGTATAATGTAACAAATCAATGGTCCAGAAAATCTCCTATTAATTTCTTTAAGTTGACCTAGTTAAGGCCATGACAAGAATTTAATTATGGCCAATTTTCTCCAGAGCCTTTAAGTATAGAACAGAGACAAGCTTCATTCTGAAATGTCCCCCTCAATATTCAGCACTTCAGTGGACTTGCACTTAAGGATGTTCCCTAGTACTTACCTGCATCCTTCACATAGCCTCCTTCCAGGCTGGATCCTGACCTAATTGATCCTCTTTTTCTATAGCAATAAAAGACCTTATTAAGGAGATACTCTTGTCCTGTAAAACTGAATTAAAGCTAATTGTTTTAAGATATCAATGATCTAAATGTATTCATCAATTTAGGGATTCACTGAGACATTCTAAGAATGACAAGGAACATAATTTCAAACTGTATTAGAGACGCAAAATAAATACGTCTCAAGAATCTTCGACTATAGCACCAGGAATAGTGGTACGCATTTAATCCCAAATTTTGAGAGCAGGTAATACCACTCTAAATCTGAGGCCAGCCAATTCTACACAGCAAGCTCCAGGCCAGACAAGGCTACACAGTAAAATCTTGTCCCAACAAAAGCCCCAAAAGGAGACAGGGATAGATCATTGGTTCTGGAGTTAGAAGTATTGGCTGCTCATCCAGAGGAGGCACCCTGATTGGCAGAACCCAAATCATGACACACAACTAGTTCCCTCTAACTCCATTCCCAGGTGATCTAAACCCTGGGATCACTGGACTCCACAGGCACTGTGTGCACAGTGGTACACAGACAGATATGCAAGCAAAACATCCATACACTTAAAATAAAAATACAAAGAAAAATTTTAACACGGAGTCATGGAGCATACTAAACACATAAAATACTCAGGCATAATTATTACATAGCATTTAAGTGATATATTAGAGGTATTAAATTAGTTTCTACAGGCAAACATTAATCCCGACTAAGGAGGGGGAAACAATCATCTGTTAGCTTTAAGCTAAGTCACTAAGCAACTACTTACATACATGATTCAGACAGTTCACTTCAGTCACAAATATCCAAGAACAAAATCCATTAAGACTTTGAGAAGGAAAGCAAAAAATCCAAATCAGAAAGACAATGTAAGGAGGTTGGTAAGGGAGGGAGGGCTGCAAATGTCTTCAAAGGAAATATGCATTTTATTCTGAGGGCTCTGGGAAGTCACTGAATGTGTGTGAGCAAGACAGAAACATGGCGACAAATGACTTTTAGAAAGAGTATTAGAAACAGTTTTCTGGCCTTCACCCTGCCTATACAGTTTGAGATAAGGACTGTGTGTATTGGCTGTTATTCTTCAGCATGGTGGGTTTCCAGGCAAGGGTTTGCCAAACTAAGACATTTTTACACTTTATTCCCAAACCTGAAACTTCCTAAGCAGGAGAAGATATTTAACTTGGTGGCCATGATAGACTGTGCTTGTTGTCATGCACTCCTGGAAAAACTTTTCAAAAAACTGATTGTTAGCGGGCTGAGAAGAGATGCATTGGCTACAGTGTGAAAGTGAGACGCTCCATAGGAAAGCTGGAGGCCTGGGGACGGAGCAGAGTGCAGAGAAGGACCATAATGCAAAGAGAAGGGGGAGAAAAAGGGGGGCTGTGGCTAGTGGAAGGATCTTCAATTTGAAATGTTAAACATGAGGGAGCACAGTCCCAGGGGCGAAGTAAGGGCGGTGGTGTATAAAGCCAAGGACGGTAGTAGTGCACTTGAGGTAAGTTTTTCCTTCTAGGTCAGGATGACAGTGACTGGTCAGTCCACAAGGAATGCTGGACCAACATAAGACAGCAGAAACAACAGAGGCTACAGTGCACCAAGGAAAGAGAACTGTAGAAAATGGAGGACTCCTGCAAAGAATTTGATCTGCATGAGAAGTATAAAGGTGTCTTGCAGCCAGAGGTCCTCCACACCATGCAGCTGTATGAGGGATGGACGGATCACACACCATAGCAACGCTGCCAAGAAGACCAGCAATCCTCTGGTCAGGCAGAAAGCTCTCTTACCCCTAGGGACCCAAACTAAAGACTAGGGAGTTAGGGCTGATTTTAACAGTAGCTTTCAACTGATTATGAATAATCAGACAAACCAGTACCAGAGTGACCAGCTTCAGAGATAGCAGATGATAAACTCAGCACAAGGCAAATTTAATTGGTAAGCAAGGAGGCTGCCCACCACCCTATTTCCAGGGTTTCTAAGCAGCAGAGTTACCTAGACTGTGGGCATGCGTAACGAAGTAGTTCCTGACATTGGTAACTGTGGCCATGTGGTAAAGAAAAGGCTAAACCACGCAGAGATTTGGTATTTACAGCAGTGTGGAATGGCTAGGCATAAACCAGAGAGTGAATACACTACATTCCGAGCAGACATATTACTGTCAAATCTTTTTAAACCAAATCTTCTATATAATAACAAGGGTTATTTGTTTAAAGCAGGCTTTTTACAGAACACTAGAAACAATTATTAAGTTGGTAAGGTTCAGAGAGCTGGGGGTAATTTTGAACTAATCTAAAGAGACAGATAAAGGCTCTTAAAATGTTGCTTATTTTAAAAAGTTTTAAAGCTGACTCATTTCCACATGCCTAACCTGAGGCCTGCTTTGCATATAAATTCAAAGGAGAGTAGTCTCTCTGCAACTGTCCCTGAACATAGAACAGGCTGTATTACTGAACGCATCTTCCAATCTGGATGCTCTATTAAACACTTTTATCCCTGTTTTGACTGCATTTTACCGAGTAGATTATTGAACTCCAATTGAACCCCCAACTCTTGGTTCAGATTTTTGATTCTTAGTGGAATCCGATAAATATCCTTCAGTTTGGTACATCAAACCATTCTGGGACAGCTATACTGTGTCCAAAGCTACGCCCATAAAAGGAAGATTAAAGGGCTTAGTAAGAAGGTTTTGTGGTTGAGAACACTTGTTCTTGTAGAGGATCTGCGTTCAATTCCCACCACTCACATGGTAGCTCACCATCATCCAGAACTCCAGTTCCAGTTCCTCCAGTGCCTTCTTCTGACTTCCAAGGGTACCAGAAATGCATGTGGTGTGCCCGTGTACATGCAAGCAAAACATCCATAGACATTTTTTAAACTTAAACAATTTTTCTAAAAATCCAAAAAAATTAAAAAACTAATTCTTGTCCTCAAAGAGCAAATAGGATTGGTTAGAGTGGCAGGAAAGGATGAATCAGAAGAAACTTCATGGAAGGAATGTGACCTGAGACAAAATCCCCAAAGCATGAAACAGTGAGGGAAGGCCAAGAGAAAAAAAATCAATATATACCATTTAATGACTCAGAGATGGCTAATTCTGAAAGCACTGAAGAGTTCATAGTAGTGTAGGAGGGGGTGGGTGGGGTACATTAGTAGATGCCTTTCAACTATGAAAGACAGGGTCCACTAGTATGAAATGATACCTGTGGGCAATCGCCATTTTCATCCTAGAAACCAGGAAAGACATGCAGGATTTTGCAAGCATTACAGGGGTGAAGCCTTTATCAGTAGGAAGGCAGTTCATTAACCAGTCAGGAAGACTTTCTCTTTAAAACTGTAGCATCTCTCTCATGAACATATGCCTAGCCTCTTGTCACATTTTTTTTCTTCTTAGTGATGACTATCATCCAGACATCTTAAACCTATGTATACATGCATGCGATTTTACTTTCTAATTGGCTGTCTACCTTCCTTCACTTTAAATAAGGTTCCTGAGGATAGGGAATTCAGTCCATTTTGTTTCCGTCTACAACTGCTGGCCACTAAGTATCTTTTTAAAACACGAATACATCAATGTGAGCAGAATGATTAAAATCTAAATGAGGTATCAGGATCAAAATGTTAAGGATCCCCTTTCTGAGTCATGAAGAGACTATTATTACAAATGGGCTTTAGGCAGGATTAGAGGGTCAAGGCTCTACCTCCAGTTGAGACGAGTCATTTTTCTTCTATAGACTACATTCTGCTCATCTGAAAAGCCAACATTCAATTGAACTTACATAGGACCACTGTAGGATTAGACTAAATCCCCAGTTTAATTAGCCAAGAATATAGAATTTTTCGTTCAGATCTATAAAGTGAGCAAGTTCCTGTCATGACACTCTGTCCTTCATGTACACACAGTTGAAAACATTTACCTGAAAAGACCAGCTGCACTAGCCATGCTTCCATTTGAGGCGATGTTTGCAAACGCTGGCTCTCTTATTTGTGGTCTCAAACAACATAAGCAAGGTTACAGTCCCATCAAGAAAAAGGTGAATCGAGGCCCAGGTGTCCTTGATCAGTCTTTGCCAAGATCCCAGGAGCTGGTTTCCCCACAGGCCACCCTTAACTGATTGAATACCATGTAATCTGGATGATTTTGAAAACAAGTTTGGTCTGAGGGTCTCAAGTACAGATTCAGTTCCTCCAAGTCTCCAAGATTCCTTTTAGTGTTCCCATGCTATATTTCTATTGGCCTTTATCCCAACTGTTCAGCTGACAGACTTTCATCCCGGAAAGTAAAAAAAAAAAAAAAAACTCCATCGGAATATACAAGTTTCTACTAAATGCTTCTCAAGCATTGAAAAGAAACAGTGAGTTTGATTAGGAAAATTTAGGTAATTTTGAAAGGGCAACAGAAAAATAATTACCAAGTATAGAGTAAATTATAAAATGACTGAGATATATTCAATACACTACTTGAGCAAAGCCTAGTTTGTTACTATTTAACATGCACATCCCAGTTAGGCAGCATTATGGCTTCTGAACTGCAGGGTGAAGGAAGAGCTGGCCATCTGCTACATTGCTAGAAGCACTGGTCTCCAGAGGTCACTTACTGTGATTATAAACATGTCCTCAAAGGAAACAGTGACTCTGTGCCCCATGAGGCCAGAAGCTCTGATTCCCTGGCTGATTTACTGGTCGACTTCTTAGCAGGAGACTCTTAACCTTGAGCTACATCTTTAACCCAATCTTGAACAGATTTCAGAAGAGCTGTGTTTTTTCTCTCTTAACCTTTTAGATTACATTTTTTTCTACAGTCTATTCTCCAGGGATACTATTACTTATCATCCACAAAGGTGTTAGCTAGGTTAATTAAAATATGATTCCAAGATTGGCAGCAAATTGAAATGCGAAAACATGATCATTTCCACATGTCTGTGAGTTCATGAGCCACTGAATAAAAATAGAGTCAGTTCATTCTTTAAAACATGACGAAGAGTCGTTCTCAAAAGAGAGTTAAGAAAATGTTGGCCTATTCATGCCTATGTATTATCTATTTAGTGCATTTACGCAAGGAATTTGGATTGGCATAAACTGGCAACAATCCAGCATTACAAAAAGAGCAGAACAGTCATTTAAACATTTGCTTTAAAAAAAATAAAGCCTGTTTTTGAGATATTACATCATTTCTCCTTTCCTCCTTCCAAATCCTCTACATACTACCCACTCAATAAAAATTCACAGCCTTTTTTTCATTGTTCCATACATGCATACGTGTGTGTGTGTATATATATATGTGTATATTCCTAAATTCACAAATAATATCTGCTGTCTGTAAAACACTACTTATATGTATGTGTTTTCAAGGCTACCTAGTATTGGATTTTGAATTAGTGAAGCTCTGTGGGTCATTTTTCAGACTCATCAACTCCCTGTCACAATGATGTGTCAAATTCTATCCAATAGAGATCTTTTGTCTCCAACATTTTGCTTTAAAAAGCTGTTATCTATGAAAGAAGTAAATTATGAGGACACAGGGAGTCCATAACAAGAACTCAAGAGCATGGGTATTAGGGAGTTACAGAGTTGCAAAAAGGAGGGAGCAGATCTCTAAGACAACCCCCCATTCCACTGTCTTCGTCGTGCCAGGGGCAGGCTTCCAGTAAGAAGTTTTAGTGTCTTGGTGATAGCCCTGGGAAAGTACAAGGGAAAAAGAAAAACTTACTGGCTCCAAATTTTCAATTCTAACAAAAAAACAGGAATGAAAACTTTACCTCCAGGGAAAATATGTGCAGAAACTTCCCATTTCCACACACTATTACCTTTGCAGGGCTCTGACTATGCTACTCCTATGTTCGAAACTGCGTGAGATAGCATGCCTAGTCATGATTTTATACAATATGAAATGTCAGGGGCAAAGCCTGGGGAAGGTAGGGGTTTCAAGGAAAGATTCCCATCAAATGCAGCATCTGCCCAATTGAGAAATCTCTTCATTTGATTTATTTCTTTGTCACACAAATATTCACCCTTTTCAGGTTTTGGTATTATTACATCATCTCTTTGAGCTCAAGAACTACTATGCATAGAAAGTGCAATTCATGGTATAAATACATGTGCATGGAAGAGAGGACAAACAGCAGACATTTTATAGGAAACGGGGTGCATAGCATCAGGGCAAGCCACAAGAACTCAAATAATTGTAAAAATCTATAGAGTAATAAAAAATATAAAAGAGTGTGTGTTTGAAATATACTATGACATATTCTCAGAGACAGCTTAAAAAGAAAGAGATGAATCCAGGACTTGTTCTCTATGTACATGGCTCTAATACAGTTTTAATTCATGGTAGTATATACTAGACTTTTATAAAAAAAAAAACAATTAATCAATGTTTGCAACATGAAAGAAGAAGTAATAAATTTACCCAAATAAAGAAGTATGTAGTGAAGTATATGTAGTCTGCTCTCAAAGAAGACTGACAGAATATGAAGTTATCATATATCAATGCAATGCCAAGATGCAGAGTCAAAATATACTCAGAAATTGACCTCAAGCTGCACCATGCAAGGCAAACTGCCCTTGCTCAGTGAGGAAGAAGCGCAACCCATCTTCTGTCCTAGAATACTTACCTCCCTAAGCTGGCTGACTCTCAAGACACAGCTCAGGTACCTTCCATTGCTATTGCATGCTGTTAACGTGTGGGATCCCCATTTCTTTTTCTCTCCTGTCCTCCTCCCCCACCCCATCTCTGCTCTGAGAATCAATGACTTGCTTTTCCCAGTGTCTCTGATATAGCTGCCAATTAAACTGGAGCAGGTTTTGGAACAGAATTATACATATGAGGAAATTAATTTACCTTTAAAAAAAAGGAGCTGCTATTTTATTCAAAAATATTTGAAATGGATGTGCCATAGCATAGAGTTTATTATGTGAAAAATCTTTATTACCTGCCTCCCATTATGAAAAAATTCAGGGATGACTTAAATGAATCTGTCCTACTGACTTGCTTTTCATTTTTCAATAATGTTCAGCATTAGTCTTGAGCATTATAACAGAATAGAATCCCAGAATTAAAGAGGAGAAATGCAATCAATTTGTCTTGAGTATTGTATTTAGCAACTTGAATTCTTTTTCTGAAGATATAAATAATTAATTAGCTCATTTGTTAATAATAAATCATAATACATAAGTTTTTCTTTTCAAACTATGTGAAGCAAAGGAAAGAAAACTTCATATTATGATGTGAACAGCTTAGCTATCAAAATCAACAGTAAAAGCCTTACTAAGTAGCATCCTATTCCTTAGAAAGTGTCCTCTAAGGTGAAGAGTTAAATTGAAGTAACTTCCATATAATACTTACATTTCAATAAATTATAGACTGTAAGCTGAACCTAAAAAGAAACCAATCTAATGAAAGCACAATATATTTGCTTATTTTCCTTAAATAATTTTGTTCTTAAGAGTATCTAAATATGTAACAAATGGGCTTTGATTCACCATACTAAATTGGTACTTCCAAAAGGAGCACTTACTTTAAATGAACAATGCAAAACAACTTACAGTAGCTTCTAGTCCTTGGCTCATACAATTCCAGGCAAAACAATGGAACACTTTCCATCTATTCAATGGCCATTTGAGAGTCTCTGAAAAATATGCCAGGGTACCCAAAGCCCATCTTTAAAAACAATATTTAAAAAGAGTCACTATTTAGCAAGTGCTCAGTTCCCACACTTATATGTCACTCCACTCTTCTCTATGGCTGTATCTAGCTAATTGGCCCAAACTTGCCAAACCTGCCAGAATAAAAGTAGAAACAGATTAGCCAAGATCAGCATATTGTCCAGCTTGGGCTTGCCCTACAGGACAGTACCAACTTTTTTTGATAAGGTCACTTAGCCCTTCTTTTTGGACCCACAAGACCCAGACCACAAGCAATATTTCCCACTGGCAAAAAAAAAATCATCTTATGGTCGCTTAGCAATTGTCAGGTGCTAACTGTCCCGACGAGGCTCTGTAAGTAGTCATGTTTCTATGTAGTTGCCTTGTGACAGTTTCACGTACATTCCAGCTTTCCAAACCATCCAAAACTGACTCTCCGTGCTATCCAACCACAAAACCCACAGGATTTCTGAATACCAACTAAATAAAACTGAAATTGGAATAAAGATAAAAGTCTTTAATATTATTCCTAATAATAACTACCTGCCTGAATCTCAGCAATTAGCCATACTCTCCCTTAACCATCCATTCTATGCCAAAATGCTACTAATACAGAATACATACATATGATATATATTATATGTCATTATAAATTATATAAATTGTAATTGTATAATTATATAATATATCATATATTATATAACCTATCATACATATTATATATCATATATATGGTATATATTATCAAACATATTATATATTATATCTGCCAATAGTATTTGTCGTGCTATCCCTCGCTCATATAGACTCTTTTACTAATGAGAATGTGAAGAATCTGTTCCCTGAAATTTATGTTTTGATCATGCTTCAAGATTCTATTGCTCTTCACAGAGCTTCTGCATATTTTTAGTTTCTGTTTGCCTATCCATTTCTTCAAATAAATCTACTATGTAATAACAAAATGCTAGATTTTGAGAATACATTAATAGACTAAGAATTACTGTTGCCCTTTTAAAGGAACACCTCAGGTTTTATTACAGAAGTAGACACTAAGATGCTGTAGAAGATTATTTAACTGATATAGATGTTGGATGGAATGGAATCTTGAGAGATTATATCTTAAATTGGAATAGAAAGAACATTATAAGCAAAAAGAACACCTTGAACAAAACCCATAATTGCAGTTTAGCAGAGATTCTATGGGGCAGAAAATATATCTCAGCAAGTTAAAACACAAGATATGAAGCTCCATGTAGTAGAAATTTGGGCTAGGGAATAAAGGCATAAGTCAAAACACAAGACATGTTATTTCATCTACTAACAGTCTAAGTATGAGCTCATAGCTTCAAGAAGAAGATATAGAAATCTACATATAATACCGAAAGAGAAGATTAAAGGAAGACGTAGAGGGTCAGAAAAATCCCATCATGCATGTGGGCTTGATGATCATTAGGTTCCTCTCAGAGGCTCCCAGGAGGGTCATGTCCACTGTTGGGGGTGCTGGGAGCCTGAGGACAGGGCACTTTTGGAGGAAGTCTGATCTAAAGGGTGATGAGCTTCAGACAACAGAGGCTGGGGTTAAGAACAGTCAATACTGGTGGAAGGACAATACCAAAACCACAAAGCTGTGCCCAAAGGTCTCAGCACTAGTAAAAATATGTGGCTAAGGTACAAGAGGCCAAAAAAAAAAATGTGCTGGCAGGATGCCAATGCCTGAGTCATGAGTTCATTTACAACAAACTGTGTTTCCAATAACCAATATAAGTGGGCTGAATTTTTGGAAAATTCGTACTACACTAGAGTTCCCCCAGCTAACACATAATTGTGTAAGTTTCTTCCCAGGAAGAGAACACATCTATTTACCTTTTCCTGTATTTTCTCTGTCAATACCACCCCCAAATTATTATATTACACCTGAGATGTAGTCACACCTGTTTTCTTCAGTGAGGAAAAATCAGTGCAAGTCAAAATACAATATAGTAGCTATCTTTAAATGTAAAATCCGTGACAATATTAAACAATTCCTACAGGAGAAATATACAAGCCTCTGTTCCAACAGGAACACTTTTTTAAAAATAAAATCTCATCATTGCATAATAGAAAACATTAAAACTTTCATTAGAAGGAAGGTTAAGATGAGTCTTAAATAAGATGCACTCATACTACGAATTTTTTTACAGTAACAGAAGAGAATTTTAATTATCTTACTTCACTTGAACCTCTCTAAAAACCTTATTGCAAGTAATTTAGGCTGATGAATGTAGTCAATAAAGATCAGCCTCGACTTTAACACTCCTCCCTCAAAGCCCTGTCCCTCTTGTGGTTTTTCCAATAGGCTATTGTTAGATTCGTTTACAGTAAAATAATTACCAGTTCCCTAAGCAAGACACATAGCAAGTTATCTATTGTCCCTCAGAGGACTGCTGGGTTGTTCTTAACAAGCATTCTAAATTACAATGGCAACTTCATTGCAATTAACAAACAGACAGGAATCACCAAGCCAGTTATATCTCAAAAGAGAGAAGGGTTCCCAAGTATTCTGCTATGGTTGCTTTCTGAACAATCGTTGCCACAACCCTAGATTCAAAGACAAGTCTTTAAGCAAACAGGCACATGTCCTAAGAGGAGAGAAACAAAAAATGGCTGTTTTTGCTACTTCCATAGAAAGAGTAATATGCTAACTCAGAGGTTCTCAACCTGTGGACGATCAAACAACCCTCTTACAGGTGTCACCTAAGACCATCAGCCAATGTAGATATCTATATGACAATTCATAATAGTAGCAAATTACAGTTATGAAATAGCAACAAAAATAATTTTAGGGTTGGGGGACACCACAACACGAGGAACTGTATTAGAGGGCCACAGCATTAGGAAGGTTGGGAATCTCTGCTCTAAGGGTTCTGAGGATTAACACAGCACAGACATTAAAAGATCTGGCATTTCATGTCAAGACATTAAAGCATTCACACTTGGTCATTTACAGCTTTGCTTGGCATCCCCCAGTCTTCAATGCCAAAGAGGATGACCAACTCTTCCTGTCTACTTCCTTTACGTTCTAATAATGAGATGTGTCAAAGTTGTGGAGGTTCAAGCCTGTCTAACACTTTTCATGTTTATAAAAAAAAAAAAACACTTAGCATAGTCACGGGAATCCCATGGAGGCTTGGAGAAGATTTGCTCACAGGAACTTAGGGACCGCAAGCCAGCGCCTGTGGGCCAGTAACAACACTAGGCACTCTAATGGGAGCAGGAGGTTGGGGATGATTACACAAGACACTACATAATTGCTTCTGCTCTGCAAATGGCAGAAGTAAAGCACTCATGTAAATTGTTCTGCCAACAAACACAAACATTTCCAACAGGCGTGAACTTGTTTAAAAGGGTGTTTCTGTACTATATAGAATTCCTGGCGGCTTGGGCTATATTATTGTAATCTTATGGAATCTTTATCCTGGACTTACTTTTTTCAATTACTTTATACTCAAAAAAAAAAAAAAAACCAGTTGTGAGAGATTGGTGGATGGAAATAAGTAACTATATTTAAAATGGAATAATTAAACTTCTGATTTGAATAAAACAGATCTTGCCTCATTAGGAGTATGTGTGTGCTGTATGTGTAATGTGTGGTGTGTGTGTAGTGTGGTGTATGTATATATGACATCATAAATT
The DNA here is from genome assembly GCF_004785775.1 of Grammomys surdaster. Taxonomy (NCBI): domain Eukaryota; kingdom Metazoa; phylum Chordata; class Mammalia; order Rodentia; family Muridae; genus Grammomys; species Grammomys surdaster. The sequence continues at coordinate 15,436,603 of NW_021604633.1, read as the reverse complement.
GTAAACAAAGTAACACAATTAACATATATAGCCTATAATGCATTTCCCCAGTCACATCATGTACCAAATAGAGAACATGAGTAAGGCAAACACAGAGTTGGCACACACAGTATGCAGTGTTTCTCTCCACTCATAATTTGTGTCATGAAAAGACTGTAGGTAAGCAGACAGGCCTGCATGTGCCGCCAGTGGCCATAGGGTCCAAAGGCTCTACCGACTCTACCTCATCGTCTCTCAGCTCCAGGCTATACGTCTTTTATAATTAGTAAATGTTTTTTGCAAAAATTTCAACCAAAAATATTTTAAAAATAAAAAGTGACTTGAAATGCTACCATTCAGAGGAAGCTATGGTAAATTCTCCAGTAACATTGTTCCAGTAACACCCCTAGACTTACACATACACATGTATATGCACCTCAGGTAGGTGCATGCTAGTAATACATGATTTATATATTTGTATCAAATCACTGACAGAAATCTTTTTAATCTCTAAGCTGCAAATTTGAAGATAAAAAAGGAAAACCTGATAAAGTAGCCATTCCTAACCTTTTATCATTTTCCACCTCTCGTGCAACATTCCTGCTTTGCTATGTGAATAAGCGTTTTTCATGGTCACAACCATTTCCTGGAAATCGATGTCCACATTGACCTCAGAATTCAGATCTAAAACTCTACATCCCATCAAGCTTTCAGGATGACTTCTGTTCTTAAGAGATTTAGAAATCATCACTGCTAACAGCATCCAAGTCATTGAAACGAATTCCTATGAGGATGAAATATTTTCCCTAATCCTTAAGAAATTAGAGACAGGGAAAAGAAGCTGAACTTTCTGAGTAATCATAGACCTGGAAGCCTAGAAGCAGTCTGCTGAAGAACAGCCCCTCCCTGTGCTGCCTTTAGTATCCTAGCCATTCAAAAGGAGTGCTGCATCTGATTTTACTACAGGAGATACAGTGTGTTATAACAGAGGCTACAGGTGTTAATGTGTAAATGAGACTTGGGAAATTGGGTGGAATTTATAAAGCATCAGAATGGAAGCAAAGTCAGAACCAGTTAGCATCATCTTAGACATGCAAAAACACAGGAGGCACTATAGTTAAGTGTCCAGTTCTATTCTCAGAACCACATATGAAGATTTGTTATCCATGCATGCATTTCTCTAGTGATGTTTAACTCATCAACATCTTTGAGGTCTCTGCTCCCATGACATCTGCTTAAACAGGATTATCTTCGTCACCTACCTCAGGTGTCAATCATCCTATTAACTTCCAAAGCATTTTTCAGAATGTTTGCACATTTATGCACACAATGTTTACAAGGCTCTCCTTTAAGCACTCATCTCCTGTCTATTCAACACAGAATGGCAGGTCCGAGAGGACAAAGGCTTTTTCTGATCTGACCTCCACTGAACCATAGCACTGAACACAGAGACTGGTCAAGACTGTACGCTCCAGAAATATCTGTCTCAAGCTTTGAAGGAAACAGCATGATGAATAATTGTGCTTTGGGAAAGAAACTTGAGAAACAAGTTTATTTAAAAAAAAAAAAGGTAAAAGACAAAATGTGAGGCTCTGAACATGAATGAATTGTGAGTCTCATGAGGCTTAGAGCACACTGACAGAGAAGAACAGCAGTAAATGAATGGGATTCCAAAACCTGAAGACAAGAAACAGCATGGCACAAAACGATTTTTAAATATGTAAAGAAAAAGACGGTTGAAGCCATATAGCTCTGGCTACATGAAGAAATCCCAGGGCATTTGGTGCTCAGACATCATATGACTCGTAGTACAGTTTTTGCTACAGCCATTCATCAAGAAACACTATGCAGGTAGCCAGAACAGATACTCAGGAGGCTTGTTAAACCTCACGGTGAAGATCCTCAATGGAACCAAATAGACAGCCAATGCTAGTTCTTTCTAAACTAAGAAAACGCACTATTTTGTCCATGTTTATCAGAAAGGAATCTGGACTGAGCAGGTACAAAAGCATGCTGCATATCAGAATTACAAAAATGGTCGTACTGTGTTTCAAGGCACAGAAAGAAACTCACAACTGAGACGCAAATCACAGTCAGAACAGTCAGTAGCTCTCCTCTGAAAAATAACAGACTTTCAAAGAGGCCACAGAGACAGGAGGACAACTAGTTGTTTTATAGGTGTCATGGTATGAATTAAGCTCTGACAAAATATACTGCATAGTTCTTTTCCCCCTCCTCTCCCTCTCCCTCTCTTCTCTCCCTCCCCTTTCTTCTCTCCCCCTCTCTCTTTCTTCCTCTTCTTCCTCTTCCTCTTCCTCTTCTTCTTCTTCCTCTCTCTCTCCCTCCCTCCCTTCCTCCTTCCCTCCCTCTCTCTCCCTCTCCCTCTCCCTTTCCCTCTCTTTCTGCATGTATTTTAACCCTGTGTGTGCAGGTACAGTCAGCTATGCCTACAGATAAAGAGGCCATCTGTGAACATTTTACATAAGATGTCTTACTGAACTTGGAGTTTATCAATTGGCTAAGTTGACTGGCCAGTAAACCTGCCATCTTTTCCAACCCAGTGCTGAGGTCTCAGCCATACATCATGGTATCTGGATTTGATGTGGGAGTTGGGAGATACAAATTCAGGTTTTCATGATTACATGGCAACTCTCTACCCACTGAAACGTCTCTCAGGCCCATAAGTCTTAATAAAATATTTAATGTTGTTTTAAACTTCCAGTATCTCAAGTGTATCACCAAGAATTATTATACTCAAAGTTGTGTCCAAAACAGAAAACATGATAGTTGCTGACTTTCAACATTTCAAGCATTGTGTTATACACAGGGCATTCCCCCACGAATAAAGCACAGCTGCAGAACATTTATTGGAGTCATTGGCTAATCAGGAAAGGAATTTATACATAAAGACTATAGCGAAAAAGCATGACAGATCAACTTCTGGAAGGAAAGCATGAAAGTCACCTGCTGCTCTGGTCTCCAGTGACTATGGTAAGAAGTTATTGAGAAGAATATACAAAGAAAACACTCCTATGGACAAAAACAAAATGTAGACATACTTGTTCAAAAGAATCAATGGGAAAGCCTTAGAAAATGCAACAGTCTACACTATTTTAACAACATGTGCTCCTGTCCTCTCCATTTCCATCTCCCAAAGATAAACAAAGACTTCTATAAAACACAGGGACCAAGGAGATATGACAAGCATAAGCACATATGAAGTCAATAATGAAGTACTGAATACTCTGAATAAAAACTGAGAAAGGAAAGAGGAAAATTGCTACTTCAGCAATAAAATCTGGAGACTTTAATTATTTATTTTCCATAATAGATTAAACAACTAGACAGAAGACCAACAGAGAGACATATTTGATCAGTTCTGTCCACCAACCAACCTAAGGCTATCCATAAGACACTGACCCAGTAACAACTGAACATTAGGATATTTTTTCAAGCACATGATGAACATGCTCCAGAATTGATCAGGTGCAGGGCTAAAAAACAAACAACAGTAAATTCAAGACATAAGTAATATAGTACATGTTCCCTAGCCACAATAAATGAAATTAAACACCAGTGACAGGAAAGATTTTGGGAATTTACAAGTAGCAGAAATTAACTCATCTGCAAATAACCAATGGGTAATAAGAAAAGAATATAGAATACTGTGATTAAACCATTGTGATTAACATGAGAACATAAGCATCCAGCAGCTGAATAAGCACAGAGACAGATACCAAATCTAGAAATGCAAGAACACCCTGTAGAGCAGAGAAAGCACCACATGGAGTGAGACCAATATGCTGGGGAAATAGCTGAGTTGATGCAGTTCTTGCTATGAGGAGTTGAGTTCATAGTCCCTGGACCCATACAAATCCAAAGCATAATAGGAGATGCCTGTCTCCCAGACTCACTGACCAGCTTAGTCATGCTGAAATAGTCAGCTCTAGATTCAGTTTGAGTTCAATCTCAAAAAATAAGATGGAGAATGACAGAGAAAAGGCAAAAAAAATGACCTATGGTATCTAAATGCATACACATAAGAAATATGAACATGCATTTAGGTGTGAGGGTCCAGGAAGAAGAGACTGAAGTATATAAAGATGGAGCCTGCTGTCCTGGATAATGTTAACATGAATGGTGTACTATGGAACCACACACAAGTCCTCATGGCTATAGCAAAAGTCACACGGCTGTAGGATGGTGGCAGAGGACAATGGCACCAGAAAGGGATGTTGATGCTATGATATCAGATATGCAGGGAAGAATACTATCTAAGACATTAACACTATTAAAGTTATAAAAAGATGATATAACTTACACTTTTATATCATACTCTATCTCAGCAATAGTCAAGTATTTCATCATTTTCTCTTGAAGTACTTAACCTGAGTTATACGATTAGCTAAGCTAACCTGCAATTCACACAACCTTGCCTCCATTATTGGCACAAACCCCGGGAATAGTCCAAAAATCTCGGAAATTGGCTCCTGTTTTGCACAAATGGTGCAGAATCTCTTGACATAAACTAAAGAATTATTCTCTTATTCTTTAAATTCAGTTAGTCTTGCTGGACAGTTAACATAATTGAACAAATAATAATGGAATTTTGTTTCCTTACACTTAAATGTCACCAAGGGAAATGATAACACGATCTTCTCTGCCTCTGGGAAGCATTTTCTATAGCAACAGTACTAGCAATGCCAAGCACAGAAAGAGAACAAATAAGACACCAGAATCTTTGTTGTGTATAAGAAAATAAAACACATGCCCATATCAAGACTATAACAAATCCACAAAGAAAAAAGTGCTCAACATTAAACTTTATCTTGGCTACACTATAAAACATTGGAATAACATAAAATCACAGTTACATACAAGTCTATGCACAAATTTAACCTGACAACATAAAGCCTTACTACTGTATATGGAAAAAAATATAGCTCATCTATTCTAAAATACTAAATGACACACATCTTTTAACGTGTTGCCTGTTACATGTGAAAAACATAAAGCTTCCAAAAACAGGATGATATTGATCCCATTCTGTATAATAAACAGTCCATAATAGCTATTGTACAAACAACTATTGTGAGACAGAGTAGCAAAAAAAAACACCAAACAAACAAACAAAAAACAATAAAACCACAGCAAAGCAGAAAGGAGGGCATGGTTAAGTCATTAAAACCGAATTCCTATTTGACTGTAACATCTTGCTTTCATAACTTTCCAAAGCAAGGCTGGAAATGGTGAAAACAAAAGCAGCCCCAGGATATGATCAAGGTGGTCCACCACATGGAAAGACTGCAGGAATCTGATTGAGGGCATTATTACAGCAGCTGTGCTGTGCTGGTAAGGCCGAGAAAGCTAAGGCGTAAAAAGGGAGGAAGGGAACAGAGGTGTAAAGTTCTCCTTCTGTCAATCAAAAGATGATTGCAAAGGAAAATAAAATTCAAGATTCTTGAAAATGTAACAATTTGGAGGAACTTAAAGAAAAAAAAGAATGATTTTGATTAAGAATAGCAAGCATGAGAGACTAAAGGTCAATAGAGTTCGGACTAAAATCCTGGGGTATTAAACTCTGTAGATAAGAAAGACAGTGGACACTGAGAGCAATAGAAAAGGTAGCAGATACAGTGTGACTGGGGGAAGACATAGAGTGGTCACAAGGATAGCAAAGAGCAATAATGAAGCAGGGATGGATGGGCATGTATGGATGGAGAAGGATCTACGGAAAAGATGGTAAACAATTTGAAAAACAAAATCCTCAAGAAATGCAGAGCTGAGGTGAGGAGACACAGCAGGAAACCTCTTTCCCTGTTCCATGATTAAATGTAAGAACAGAAGTTGTCTCCACCAACATGATTATTAAGCAGTATTCAAGACCAGTGTGGAAAGGTATAGAGCAACCAGTAAGGCAGGAGTGTAAAGAGATTGTGTATTCAGTCATCAAGCTATATACTTGCTGAACTGGCCACATCTTACCTATGATTACAAAGGAGTTATTATAAAAAACCAACCCCATCTATTACTCTAAAATAAAGAAAAGTTTATCTAGCTTCAGGAATAATATGTATTCTACACTGATGATTATAAATGAAAGGTCATTAGAATTTCTTAGAGGTCTCGTTAAAACATAGATTCAGATTTAATAGGCCGGAGATTAGAATTCTACATAGCATTCCTGGATTTCTATGAACTTCTCAGGAACACTGACACTGACACATGCAGACTACTGTAGAGTTACTGGTGCCTGAGGTCCAGCACTTTCAAATGTGCATCATGCAGGTCCTCCTACGAGGAAGATTTTCCCCAGTTATAATGAACATAGAAATCTCTTTGGAATTTTGTTAAAATTTCGACTGTAGCTCAATAGGTCTAAAGTGGAAAAAGAACAGAAGTTGTCCATCCCTGTGAGTACTGCTGCTCACAGAGATAACTGGACAGCAAGGCATCATAGAGGACACAGTTAAGCCACAGCTAGGCTAACACAGTTCATGCTGACCGTGCATGTTTCTCGTTGTTGAAAATAAACAAGATGAAGAAATACAGGCTCAAGAGCTTTTCCCTGCATACTTTTTCAAAACGCAAAAATATTTTCCACAAAACACAATAATAAAGGTAAAGTTTTTGTCTAATTACATAGTACATTGGGAAACCATTTCTATAAAATAAACTTAAATTGGAATTTCTAGGTATTGCCTACTTTTGTAAAACTCAGTAGAATACTGGGTATTCTAGTAGTAATAAATCAAGGAACCATCTTTAAAAGTGAAACAAAGCAATGTAAGAATTTGCAAGTAGTCCCTGTTTTTTTGCTTGCTAGAAATTTTCACGAGTGTATGGAGAAATTCTTCTGACCTGCAAAATAGTAGGGAAACAAAACAAAGGGATGTGATATTTAGTGATTTTAGTTCAATTTTATATGCAAGCAAAATGCAAAACTAATCAAACATCTCTTTAAACCACTGAAGTCGAATAGACATAGGCAGCAAAGAAAAAGACCTCTAGAATCTGTAGGAACGAATTGCATGACTAACCTATTTGAACGGGTGGGGAAACATCTACTCAAGTCTCACACAAGATTTATTAGAACAATATAGTAAGAGATTTAAAATGTTTAAAAACATAACCATAAGGCAAGGGCTCTACTTAACATTACTTAATGTGACCAGCATATAGGCTCTTTCACCCCAAGTAAAGTTAAAAAAAATCCACCAAAAATAAAGAAATAAAAAGAACACAAATACTTGCTTACAACTGTTGCTTAATTTATATTGGTCACAAATGGCTAATTAATTTAGGAAGAAGAATAAAGGCAATTACAAATAGAAAATTCTGTGATTAAAAAGAGTTTAAACATTTAAACAAATGTTCCTCAGAGACCCTTTCTAGTAGACTGCTTATTTAACATGTTTGTAAATAATCCCAGAGGGCAGTCTCTCTAGCTCAGTCATGACAATGAGCTCTGTGAACAATCAAAGTCCAAGGGACTTTTCATATATTGCAAAACTATACATCTTTATGGTAGAACAACAAATACAGACACAAAAGCTACAAGGCTCTAAAGGGCCTAAGGAACTGTAGTCCCTGGTCTTCTTTTAGTCCTTTGAATTCTTTCAGTTCTTTCAGTTCTAATGAAAAGAGGAAAATGTAAACTGATGCATGCAGTCAGTGAAATGACGCCATGTGTTCACAGTCCCAAGCTACAGTGACTCTGCTGAGCTGCCATGGGGGCTTCAGGGGAATAACAACACCAGGAAGGATGAGAAGGAATGTGCATAATCAGTGCCAAGCAATAAGGCACTTTTAGGGAAAGAAAACAGCTTACTCTATGACATGAAAGACTGTGGACTGTAAGACCAAATGAACGAGGCAAGGCTGGAAAAGCCATCAGTATTTAGTATGATGACACAACATTATCATTGTTCTAAGTCATATAGTCTTTTAAATATGGCAAGAAAATAAAGAAAAATAAAATGATCAGTGTGGGGTGCTCGGCTGGGAGAAGAAGCTGGGTACCTGGTTGAGCAAGTCTTAAATCCTGGACCACTATCTGGACGGGCAGGTGTTCAGCTTTTGCCCCCAGGCCCTGATTCTTTTCATTCAGCTTCAGCCCTCCACAGCCCCTCCCAAAGAGAGGTCTATGACCATCAATCACAAGGAACAGTGCCTCAGGCTCTCCCACATGTAGATGAGGTATCACCAAGCTCTCAGACCAAGCCAATAGGCATTATCTGCTGCCAGACACTAACACACCCTGAAACTATATAAGGGCTCTATTCTGGAGAAGTAAAAGTGTGTTCGAGAATCATCCTGGTGTCCGAGAGTTTCTGTCGCAAGAGCTGTTACACTAGAGCTGCAACACTTGGGGAGAGATCTGCTCTCCCAGAACCTTCCTGGGGCACCAAGCTGCTTCCTCGCCAGCTAGCCGGCTTCCTATCAGCCCACCCCGGCCAGCTCAGCACTGAGAGACTGGTGCAGCACCTGGGAGTGACCAAGCAGCAACAGTGGAGACTTGGGCAGAGGCGGCAGTGGGGACAGGCAATGTCTCCTCCCTGCTCGCACTCTGTACCCTTTGGCACAGACCTCTCACACCAGGCCAGGCTGGAGACCAACGGACAGTGGAGACCTCCGGAACCGGGGACCCACAAATCAGAAATCATTATAAAACTATTGGGAATGATTTCTTGGTAGAACACTGACTATACTTGAAGAGGTTCAAAGACATGTTTGTAAACGATCAGGAAAGAAAGGAAAAGGGTTAATATCATTAATACAAATTACATAGTCTTAAATGAGTTTGGAATGGAGGTTAAAACCTCCCTTACAGTATCAATAAGTGCAAGGAGGGATATATGGGAGAACTAGGAGGGAGGAAAGGGGAAAATGTAATTATCATCATCATCATCTAAAAATATTAAAATTACTAGCTTAAAGGGGAAGTCTTGAATGTTAATGGGAAACATCATTTAGCATCATATAAGAAATATCTAATTGTGTAGCAGTTCAATTTTCCATTTTAAGACTCAATCTCACCAAAGCAGAATTCTCCTGATAAAATATCCTAACCAACCAGAATTTATTTCTTGCTACCCAAGACTTCCACATGAACTGATAACACTTAACACATGTCTCCAAACTGAACACCACTTTCCTAGAATCTGGAACCAAATATTTATGCACTGCATACCCAGGACATCCACTTTCTATACATGCATATTAACTCAGCACAAAAAACTCGTGAAGAGAATGTAAAATGCTTGGTCTCATACTTTAGCACAGTAATAAACAGGAGACATGAGGCTATAGAGATGACCACATATGGGTCCTTGGGACTCACAACCAGCTGTAACTGCAATTCCAGAGACCCAATGCCTTCTATTGGCCTCCATAAGCACTGTACATGCATGTTATGCATACAAAGAAGATAGCACACACACATACACGTAAAAAATGAATTTTTGTCTTTTTAAAGAGGCAAAAGACATGATCTCCCCCTGGAAGACTTTGTACCTGGTAGAATTAGAAAACAAATCACTACAAGATAAAGCCAAGAAGAAGGTTCAAGAGAAGTGAACATTCAGCATTGTTGCTACTGTGCATTTATTCTGTTCCTTCAGAGAGGTTTTGATAGCTAAAAGAAATACAGTAAAGCAAAAAACTCCAATTGTTGAAAAGACCCTGATGAAGGGATCAGGTGGTGAAAAACTAGTTTTTAAAAGAGGAATAGATGTAACCAAGGTAACTATAACACTTCAGACATAAATGCATTTAGAGATGGGTAGGAAAAGCAGCAGAAGGATCTGTGTAAGTGACTGGGTGGAGATCAAATTTCTAGACTGGCGCTTTTGGAAACTTTATTCTGTGGGTACTCTTAAAAACTATGTAATTTGTGGATGGTCCATGTACCTACTATGAGGTTAATAATCAAGTGACTACTGATTAACAATGGCTGAATTTAGATAATGATACAGCCTCACAGTTCAACTCAGAAAAAGCAATCCAAACCCTGAAATCAGATGGTCTGACTTGGAAAAGATATAACCAGAGTAAGGACAGTCAGATTGCTTATTCTTCATTAATAAGCACAAATACTAATTATCATAACCAAATGTTTTAAGATAAAGCACTAGTATAGATGTTATAGAAAGTTCTACTATAGGTGCTATAGATCTATAGTTAATTGAGGACAGCAACTTTGAACACTAACTAAACAACAGTGCTGCCCACATTGCTCCATGGAGACACAGAGTGTATGCAGTCATCAGCTCAGTTATAGACTCAAGGCCAGATTTCCCTTAGACTAGTCTTGGGCCCTCTTTAATATGCTAGCTGGTGTGTGACTTAAAGCCTGATCAGGATAAGTTCAGGATGCATAATTTTTAAAGTACACATTCCCAATTTTGTAAAAGACTGACGGGGTATGTTAACAAGAATGTACAAGATCCAAAGCTTCAAGATCTCTTTCATGGTAAGTTGATCACACAGGTTCTCTTCCCAACTAGGTGAGCTGGTAATCCAAACAAATGCTGTATCATCTTCAGTAGATTTAGAGAAGGTTCTGTATAAGGAGCTAAGGTGGGAGGAGTAAGGAGAGGAAGAGGAGGAGTAAGGAGAGGAAGAGGAGGAGTAAGGAGAGGAGAGGAGAAGCTAGGGGAGGGAGACCAGAGAGAGAGAGGAACTTAGAAGCAGATGTTTGCCTGTCTATAGCAGTCAAAGATAGTTGATATATCTAGGTTGGATACTGGGTTACACCTCTGATTGCATGGGCATCTTGTCATTGAGCATTACCAAACATATAAAGCCTTTGATTAATGTTTAAGCATTAGAGTCTCATTTTCCTACTGGGCCTATGTGGATGGTGGGATGGTCTAGAATCAATCAAGCATTGTGGAGACAGCATGGTAGATTGGCAGAGCCATCTCCCACGCTGGCATCTTGTGGGTGGCAGGGCCAGTGTCTCTGACTACCTGAGCTGATGGCTTGAGCTGAGCAGCGGCAGTACACTGCCTCCGCTCATGGCCACAGGCCTAGGCTAGACAGGAACATGGCTGCTGATTAAGAACAAGCAAGACTGGGAGCTGCCATTTTTAAATAATTACTTCTACAAGATTTTTCAAATTATAGGAATTAGATATTAGAATGTTTTTTTTTAAGGTCTTTTCTATCTTATGGCGATGAATTCACAAGTGATAGGAAATCAAGTTAAGAATAGGATATATTCTGCTCATTTAGGAGTATGAAACTTAAAAATGTAACACCAAGTATATTTCTCACCTTATCTATATAAAAGGAAAACTATCACCAAAAGTGTTAGAGATCCTGGCTTTGGAAACAGCCAAAAGCACCATAAATTGCTTGCCAAGGCACCAAAAATGGATGTAAGAAATAAGAAGGGATCCTGTTCACGGACCCCACAACCTTCCTCAGCTGTATATATCTAACACCTCTAGATTCAATAAACTCTTTATTTACTTCATGTGAAATACTCATGGGAAACTAATAATCACCATACCTTTGTAACTTAAGAGGCATTTGTTTTACAAAATCAGGCAATCATACAAGAAGATTAGTTTTAAAATGATTAACTAAAGATGTAGTGTTATAAAGATATACACTTGAAGCATTTAGTATGAAAACAGCAAAGTATGCTTTGTAATCTTATCTTGCATATGATTTGTTTCCAAATACTTAAAGGTAACTACATGCTTTCATTTGCATGTAGAGGTCTGGGACAAGATGTTCGTACTATTAAGAATGGACAGAGTGTAAGCCACAAAGAACCAGCAATAAGTAACCCAAGAGAACCATCAGGTTTCTAAAGGCCATCGGGGTAGCTTTCCATACAATAGAACTTCACTAAGATGGTTTCTGCATGAAGAACAGTACTTCCTAGAAGCTCCTGAAAAGAATGCTAGTGTCTATAATGTCTACAGCATTTGATCTTGCTGCTTAAGTATGGAAAGTGTAATGGATCAAACTTCTGATCAAATAGAACCTTCGTTTTAATAACTTTAATAATTAACTAAACTTTTTAGCAAACATTACGAACCACTCAGCTTATATCTCTTGAAGTCCTCTGAACATTCTCGTGTAATGATTTACTAGATTTTTGTGGTGACTGTCAATTGTTCCTTCCAAGATACTAAGAAGCATGTCTTCTAAAGTGTTAGAAGCAAGATACCATGAAGCTATACCGATCTTAGTTATTTTTCCTTTACTGTGATGAGACACTAAATGAAACTTATAGAAGAAAGTTTATTTGGGACCTGTTTATAGTTTCAAATAGTGAGTCCATGAATATCACAGAAAAGAGATTGGCAGCAGGCAGGCAGGCAGGCAGATATGGTGCGAAGCAGTAGCTGATCCCATCCACAAATGAGAGGCAGAGAGAGCTATGTAGGAATGCCTTGGACTTTAGACCCCTCAAACCCTACCCCAGTGTCACCCCTCCTCCAACAAGGCCACACCTCCTAATCCTTCCACCAACTGGGGACCACGGATTCAAATATCTGAACCTACAGGACATTTTCATTTAAACAACCACAATAATTATATCCCAGGGAGTAGAAACAAAGGGACACTAATTTAAGAGGGAAAAAAATTGAGAAAGAAGAAAAAACTGAGACTGTGTATTTGTTAAGAATTAAGGAAATGAACGTTGGTAGCAAATTCTAAATAACCTTGAATGATGCAGTAAGTGCCCAGTTTATTGTGCTGCTATTAGGATGAGATGATGATATTGGTAATATGGAGCATGTATGTGCTTATGTACAAACACACTCATGTCCATGGTGCATGGACAAGTGCTAGTGAACTGTACCCTGCCTGCGCTTACAGAGGCCAAATGAAATGTCAGGTGTCTTCTATCACGCTCTGCCTTATTCCTCGAGACAGGAAATCTCACGGAACCTGAAGCTTGTCATTCAAGCTAGGCTGGCTAGTTAGCAAACACCATCTTTGCTCTCCAAGCTGGGATTACAAGTACAAGCAGACATACCTAGCTTTTACATAGATGCTGGGATTCAAACTCAGTTACCCATGTTTGTATAACATGTAACTTTACCCACTAAAGCTATGAGCCCTGTTGCAGAAATTAATCTTTAAGGCAAGAATGATATGTTCACATTACTCTTCCGGTAGTTCCAAGCACACAGGAATTGCAAGACTGATTCTGTAAATTTTAAGAAATAAGTACAAGCTATTCTGTAGAGTCAGAAAGAACCTATGAAATTTCCAGTGGTTTCATGAAAAAGTCAAAGTATGTCTGTCTCTTTCGTCCTTGGCTGTCATCATCCTAGCATTTAATTGTTCTGTTCTCTTAAGAGAATTTTGATATTAGTACAGCTACAGGATTTATACAAATGTCTTTGTATTTGAATTTAATTAGTGAATATAATACCTGTCAGTGCAGTTAAATCTCTTTAAATATCCCTGTACTCAAAAATAATGCCCAGAAGCCTCACTCCACTGGAATCACATGAATCTCTAAGCTATATTATATATTTAAACATCTGTCTTTCTTTACCCTGCTGCTATAATGATGAAAACAAAAACCAGTCGTACCACCACTTGAGCTCAGATAAGAGGTGCCCCATCTTTCTTAATTTTGTTTAAAAGAGCTTTCATTCTGATACAAAGGTCATGCTATTGACCCGCCATCAGGGATCAAGTGTATTAAAGTAGACTTTCTAAGAATAAAGCTGTTGATCCTTTACACCCCATTGCCCAGTGTCATTTGTAAAGCTCACTAATTATGCAACACTCAATATATAGAAAGATGAAAATGACAAAGATCCCTCTTAATATATAGAGGGCAGTTAATATGTGCTTGTTAAATTCCAGTTATACTTCTACAGCATAAACATATCTTAAATGTCTTCAGAGTTGTTACTAAAATAGAATAAATGAATTGGATCTCCTATGCTCTGTTGGTACCAGGGATTAGCAACCTTAGGAAAGTAGTATGTGCTGAGTGTATAACCCATACTCTGACAAGCCAAGGAGCAAGAAGGTAGAATCCCCAAATAGTCATCTCAGAAAAATCAAGGAGTCATAAATATGTAGGCTTTTCTGGCAAACCTATTCCAGCTGAACTGCCAACCCCATGCTATTGCCTATTTATGCTTCTTTTTCCCAACTGTACTACTCAATAATTTCTTATCTATCTCACCAACCAGAGCATACGATTAAAGGGCATCTGTCTCTCTATGAAACATTGGTGGGAAGAAAGATGGAACTGAGCTCCCATCATCATCAATAGGAGAGGCTTCTCTGCATTTCCTATGAATGCCACTTTAATTAGACGCCATCCCTCCCTTAAAGCACAGATAAGACCTGTAAGTACAAACACTGCATATTATCTCTAGATTCAAGAAAGGCAAAGGGAGCAGTGATTATATATCACAACTAGGAGAAATTTGTCCAATACAATTATATTGATTAATTATATCATTTCCTTTCTTTCCTTCCTTCCAAACCCTCCCACATACCTTTCCTTGTTCTTTTTCAAATTCATGACCTCCTTTTTATCAATTGTTATTGCATGTACACACACACACACCCCACAAAAGCATGCAAGTGTAATGGATTTGTTAGTTACCCTGTAGATATATAGCAAAACATCAAATTGAATCCCACAAACACTATGACATGTCAATGAAAAGTAAAAAGTCGATAAAGGCAAAAGCTCTACTGAGCTACCAGCTTCTAATGTTATTTGAAAACCTCTCCTGTGGCTGTGCAAGCCCTTGCTTGCTTGCTCCCATGCCATGAAGAGAGAACAGCTGCCCATCATCACTCATATAAATTTTGCCAAACATTGCAGATAATAAAAAAAAAAAGGAAACCAGCCACATTCTCAATGCTGTCAAAAGATGTCCTCTTGGGCACTACACATAGCCTCTGTCTCTCTGAGTTCAGTGAATTTGAAAACTGTAATTAAGTCCCTATTCAGACTTCACTTCTCTGGGCTACATAAACCCAGTCCTTTATACTTCCAGTACAGAACAGAGTTCTCAAACCTTTTAATAATTTCTGCTGGATTCCTCTGGATCCTCTCCAAACTCCACACAATGAAGCCATGACTTGGGCTCGGGGAGTTAAAAAGGAATTGCTCAGCAGTTAGTTAATGTTCTGCCCCAACACTTTTGCTGTTTGTTTATCATCCTGTGTGTTACCCTGCACATACCGCCGAGTTATGGTCTCTTCACATCAAAGGGTTCTTCCATGGTGACTTTTGAATTGTAATCTCTTTATGATTTGCAAAGTTAAAGCTTCCTAGCTTGGCTTGAAGACATGGACACATTGTGTTACAATTGAAAAAAAAATACCAGGCTAAGGATGGTGACTAGAGAGTAATATTCAGAATTCACTTCCACAGACTTCCCAGGGAGAGCTAAAAATAACATGTCAGACACTGGTAGGTTGAACTTTCAATTCATTTATGATGTAGTTTCAGAACTGTAGCAAATACTGAAGTTTCTGAGAAAATAATACCAAATTCTCAGGGTGCCCATGGGAAACTAATTCAATTAACATGAGAAAAATGTTATGTATGTATGCTCTGGAATGATTTTTTTAAAGATTTCTTTATATATTTTATGTATATGAGTGCTCTATATGCATACAATAAGAAGGCATCAGATCCCATTACAGATGGTTGTGAGCCATCATGTGTTGCTGGGAATTGAACTCAGATCCTCTGGAAGAACAGCCAATGCACTTAATGGCTGAAACATTTCTATAGCACAGGCTCTGAAATAATTTTGATGTGTATTCATGAAGGAACCATTCTGGTCATTTTTTTTTAACTGCCTTTCACAGCGTGGTACAAGGCCAAGAAGGCTTATCCACTATCAAATGAAATTCAAGACTGAGGAAGAAAGGCTGCCCAGAATAACAATACACCACAAGACTGAACTTATAGCTTGCACCTTTGCAGCTATGGATTTTCTGGCAGGACAATAAAATGTAGAACAGAATGCATTTGATGCTGCCCATGTGAGAGGAGCAGTAACATCTGTGCAACCATGGTAGGACAAGTATGCTAGAAGCCAAGGAAACTGGAAGCCAGTACTTCTCCATGAGTATTGGATGAGCAATACACTAAAAGAATCTATTACTGAGCATAGGGTTATCATTTTAGTTCACAAAGAATAGCATGCTCATTCAAATGTAATCAAAATATTAATGCTTTTTATTTCCTGTGAAGATAATTTTATCCGAGTATTTTAAAGAAACATATATAAGATTCAAAGAGACCACGTAGTTCAGTAACAGCAGATTGGTCTTTTTTCTATTTTTTAAATGAATTCTAAGCTAAAATGGACAGTAAATTAAAAATGTATTTTCTCTAATGACATTTCTAACATTTGACCTCTCATTGAGCATTGATACAGCTACAAGACCAAAAAGCAACCTCTTCAAAGAACTGTAAAAACACAGCTATTCAACAAAAGATCAATAAATAGGCTTCAAAATTGGTGATTGAAAATAGCATATTTCTATCCCCAATTTTAAAAGATTGAGCGACAATGTGATTTACGAAACAAAACAACTTTCAGTTTGTCATACTCTGTGTAACACACCAGACAGCAATCTGTTTACAGTGTGAATGAACAACCATAGGTTGGACCGAGTCGATTCCCACTTCATTTGCCATAGGAAGTGTTCCTAAAGTCTTCACATATGCTCATCAGAAAAAGATGGGAAGACTGAAGCTTAGGGAAGAAGGGGGTTTTCCTTTGAGTACCAAACTAAA
This sequence comes from Grammomys surdaster, assembly GCF_004785775.1. Classification (NCBI taxonomy): domain Eukaryota; kingdom Metazoa; phylum Chordata; class Mammalia; order Rodentia; family Muridae; genus Grammomys; species Grammomys surdaster. Next base: position 15,419,859 of record NW_021604633.1, on the reverse strand, counting down.
ACCAATATCCAGGAATGCTTAAATTGTTATAAAAATCTCAAAGTATAGACTTGACCAGCATTTCCTTAACTAAGGGCATAAGAGTACAGAAGACTATCAACTGGAGAACAAAATATTAATATCCTCAAGAATATTTAAAGATGATATAGCTTTCCTTATCCCACTTTCTACATGAAATAACTCAAAGCAAAGCTGGCTGCCTTCCCTTACCCATGGTCACACACCTGAATTTATAGCAAACCCAGAACAAAAGTACAAAAATACTAAAAGTGTATTCATTTAAAAACATATTATAAAGCATACTTCAGTCTGGAAATGAAAGAGGATTGTGTCATTAACTATTATCAGAAACATAGGCATAAATCTGAACTGTACTGGGCTAGCCAGGATGAGGAGCCTTTGTTTTCATGACAAAGTAATGTCTACCAAATAAATACTGTGGGAATTTACTTTGTTCAACACAACATTTTTTTAAGGAAGGGAGAACAATTTGAACTTTAAAGTAAAGCTAAAATAAGCCTTTATATCTATGCTCTAATTATTTCCTTAAAAAACTAATGTCTTTTAAATGCTAAGCTACCAGAGAAAGAGGAGGAAACACAACAAAGAAACCAGCAGGATCCTGATAATAGTTCAGAAAGAAAATAACTGAGTATCTTTTTAATCCAAACTAGTTGAAAAGGATGCAAACAAAATTGCTGATACTGCAAAACAGAGCTCCTTGGGCGACAGTGATATGTACTGCACAGTTTCTATAAATAGAATTAATAACTTATATTGACAGTCAAAGACTTTAGCATGGAACTAAAAAGCAGAAAACATCTGTTTCACAGGTCAGTGAGTATTCTACTGATTCTATTAGTATATGTAACCCAACTATGTGTTACACCCAACAACAGACTTTCAACCAGTAAGAAAATGACTAATATCTTTGCTTATGAAGTCTTCATGTAAATTTCAGGGGCCTATTCTAAAGTCTTATGATTTGAAATATCTATTCAATATAAGGATATATACATGTGTGCGTGTGTGTGTAAAGTTACAAAGTACACATTAAAGCTCTTATAGAACATGCAAAATGTGATAGCTTTGTCCTTTATAAGAAAGATTTAAGATGTGATCTGTAATGAGATATTGAAGTTATCACTTAGTGAAACATCTCTTCAAATATATTTACCCCAAGTATTACACAATATTTGTTACCATATTAGATAATTAGTTTTACACAATTGGGCACTTAATTACATGTCTTAATGTCTCAGTTTTCAGAGATCATCAAGTCAGGAAAGCGAATTGGCTTAAAGTTAAAAATCAAATGGAAATAAAAAGTTGATCAGATGGAGAAGTACATACCACATAATGGTGTAACCCTAAGCCATTTATGCTCAGCCTACATGTTCGCATATTAAACACAATTTTAACAGGTTAAAAATAAGGGCTTCCTGGCCTATAAAAGATTAAAATAATTAAAAAAGAAGTCATAACAGTTCCATAGGCATGAACCCTAAAAACAACACAAAAGTAAATATTCATTTAGAAATAAAAAAGAAGAAACCATCATACTATATGGTTGATCTTGACATGAAGATATAATAAAGGAAAAAGAATCTTTGGCAGCAGGCATGCACATGCAATATACACAGTCATTATAGAGAACAAACTGCATACACATGTATACACATGATCATTCACAGACTCCTGCTCATACATGGACCCACACATGCAATATTTCATTGTTGTTGCCAAGGTTATGACCTAATTAATAATCATTACAGATTAAACAAAAAAAATATACAAACATATGAGCAAAAAATAACTCAAAACAATCTTTAAAATATATAAGTCCTGCATCTATGATACCCAAAGGAAGAAAATCTCGACCAATGAATAAGAAAGTATTGAAAGAGATGTAGAAAACAAAACAAACAAACAGAAAACAAAATTACAATCAATATTAGGAAAAACTATTCAAATTGAAATTCCTGGACTCAGGCAACCCACTGTCTACATTATCCCTTCCATTGTGTAGAGAACTACACAGTTCCCCGCTGCTCAGTTTGTCTGGAAACCACTGAAGAAAACCACAGATGTTTCCACGTTGGCTTTATTACGCTTTAGATGTGAACTGTCCCCTGAGGCTCAGGGGAACACTTGGTCCCTACAGGGTGACAATTTGGGGGTTGTGAAATCTTTAAGATATATGGCCACACAACTGTAATGAGTAGCTACAAATGATTCTCGAAGATAAACTGATGTTTCCAGACTAAGGTTTTTGCTTCCCTATCATCGAACAGTATTGTTAGCTCAATACCTTGCAGGCGAAATGAACTACAACTTCTGAGCTGTGAGCCAAGAGAGATCCTTCCTTTCTGTTGAGCATTTAGGAACAACAATGAGAAAAGTAACTGCCAGGCTTATGACATGTAAAACAACAACATGGGTAAGTTCACATTGAGAATAAGTTTTCATATGCCTGTGTAACTCCTGAGGAGTTCAACTACTGGGTTACACAGTACATGGTCATACTTGCAAGGGATTGTCACCTTCTTTTTCAGAGTGTCTGTAATATTTTACAACCCAACCAGCATGGTACGAGCAATCCAGTTACTTCACAAATCGCCAGCCCTTACTATTGTTACTTTCTTGGTTGTTTGACTGGTTTCCACAAATAACTTCCTGCACTTTGAGCTTCTGGGACTAACGGTGATGGACATGCTTTCATGTGATGTTGCCCCTGTGCATACTCATTATGTGAAAAGTTGTAGCTTTAGCCATCTTAACTGGGTTGCTCGGGGTTTTCTATTTTTGTAGCTTTGAAAGTTGTTTGTATATTCCTGATGCTGGTTTGCTGTTGCTTGTGGTTTGCAGACACTCTCACAAGCCACTGGGGAGTCTATCCTGTTGTTCCCTGGAAGATTTATTCTTTTGTATCTTGCACTTAAATCAACAATGTATTTGCAGTGTCCTTTGTAGAAACTATGGGGCTTAGATCAAGGCTGATCTTTAACCAATAAAGCCTAAGAGCTTCACCTGTTGAAATGGGTTTGCTGCATCCTGCATTGATGTTTAAATTGAATATAAATGTGAGGACTACTTCTGGTCATCTGTCGCTGATTAATATAGTTTTCCCTCTACTTTTTTTTTTTTTAATTACTGCAAGGTATCTTGCAGGCCTTAATTTTGTGCGGGTGTTTTTTTCTTTCTTTTTTTTCTTCTGCTCTTTAAAACTCCTCCAAGATTTCCCTGCCATATCAAAATTGCTTCACAGGGCAAAAAATATGGCAGAACTGAGCAGCAGAACTAGAGATACTGTGCTGGTGACAGGTATGGGAGCAGGCCACCAGAGGGACACCTCACCCTGTCACTGTCTGATAAGACTACAGAACTGGCCCATCTCATGGAACTGCTGCCCTGCCACTGCAGCTGCCTCCCCTCACACTTATCACCCAGCTAGTGAGCTAGGACAGCAAGGGGCCTAAACATGATGGTTGCGCCCAGGTCAACCTGATATACAGCAGTCTGGATCTCATATGGGTCCAGCCTAGGAAACGCTGAGTGTGACAGGATCACTCAACAAAATATCAAGATAAAGAATGGTTCATCTTCTGGGTCAAGTCTCCTTGAAAGACATCTGTGATCTGTGCTATCTCCAGAAACTATGTTGATATCCACGATCCATGCGGCCTTCGGCTACTATGAGCAGGGAAGTCTCTTTTGGAGTGCCATCAATTAATGCAGACAGCCAACTGAGTTGTATGAGTATGCAGACTCATAAAACTGAGAATGAGAGACATTGAAGATGATTGGGCCAACCTCCCCCAAACCTATCCTCCCTCATCATCCCAAGAGAAATGGTCCCAACATGGAGCTATTGAAGAGAGTCCATAAACATTGTGATAAAGATGCTGAAGTATAGCTCTTTACAGTAGATGGATTCTGACAGAGAGGTGGGGATGGTTGCAGTTATCTTTAAGGAGCTGGCCACTGGGAAGTTTGACTGTGCTCCAATGAGTATATGGAAAACACACATTGGACTTGGTGGTTTTAGTTTTTTTATTTTCCTTTTTGTTCTTGCGGGGGTGGGGGGGGGTGGGGGGGGAAGAACAAGGTTGGGATGGTGCACCTGAGAGGAATTGAAAGTGAGTGTGATAAGGCTCATTGTATGAAATTCCCAAATAATAAAAATATTATGTGGGGGAAAAATAAAATACAAATCATTTCAAAAAAACTTATACAGTAATCCCTAAGTGAGACTCATACAGCCCACAGAGGCAGCCTCAACCAGTTCTTCCTGTCTACTTCTTCCAGCATCATCAGTCTTCATTTTACTCTCCAAGCAGGGCAGGAACTTCAATGAATGTTCTTGCCCAAGATTATAACAAGCGTCATTCATAGTCATTACCTCTCCACTCAATTGTCGCCTCTTTTAAAAGGGCCTGACTATTAATTTATCATTTCACCCCACGTCAGCATTCTGCATAACAGAGAACACATACATTATAGAAACAAGCTCTCGTGTATTTACTTGTTCTCGAGTTACGTTCTGGAACTTCAGGATGAAAAAAAAGAAAAAGTAAAGCCCATATGAAGAGGTACCTCAGGCATCTTGTTAATTATTATAGACTCAGTACCAAGAACTCTGCTTATAACAATGTGAACACAACAGTCACAAAATAAATTATAAAAGGCTATTTATTAAGTCTATTGTGAAAAACTACTGTGCCAACAACAAAATAATCAATATCTATTACATAAATATACAACTCTTCTAAGATATACCAACCAAATGTGACTCTGTGTGTGTGTGTGTGTGTGCGCACACGAGCGTGTATGTAAGTATTCAGTCTTTGCAACATCTCTAAAAGGAGATATTACTATCCCCATTTAAAGTGATGAAATTAAGGCACATAAACATTAAATAACCTAAAGCTTCAAACTACTAGATAAACTCAAATTCATTCTCTCTTCCTCTTCCTCTCCTTCTCTCCCTTCCTACTCCCCCTATTCCTTCTTCCCTTTGTGCCTCCTTTCTTACTTCCGCCATTTCTTTTCCTACTCATTGTCACTCCACTTATGGAAATTATGCAAAAATCTTATTTGTTATTGCATTTAATGTGATTACTTCAAATTCTGCCTTCAAAGGAAATATTATTAGGACAGCATGGCATAGCATAGTTTGTAAGGATTTGTTTTTAATACAAATGATTTCCTGGAAAGTTACTGGAGCTATAATATGCCTAGCTTACAGTAGGCTTCAATGGCCTGAAAGTTCATAATAGAATATTCAGAAAATGTTATGGTCAAGTATATTAATAGCATCAAGACAGACCATCACCCTTGCTAATTTGTGCCATCATTGAAACTAAACAGTGAGTGATAACTTTCTATGTAAGTTATCTGGGACTTTGAAATTTCAGATAAGCGGATCCCAAATGTTTCAAACACCAAGTGCAGTTCTAAGTGTATATTTCCCCTTTCCTGCATTTTTGTCTTGATCTGGGAATTTTCAAAGGACAATATTTGCTATTCAAAAGTAATTTTGCCCATATAAACTACCAAATATTTGTAAAACACAAAGAAGCTTGTCTTCTCAACCACCCCTTAAGGGGGAAGTCATTTTTTAAAAATAAGCCATGTTCTTTTGCAGGCATCATTTGAGCCATTTTTTTGAGTGTACTGTTTTTAAATGAAGAAGCTCACTCTCAGGAACCAATGTGCTTATGACTTAGATACATTCAATAGTATGGAAGCCTCAGATTTTGATTGTTTAAGTCTACATGATTCTAATATCTCTTGAGAATGTTTTGAGTTTCATTTCTGAGAGCATGATGGTGCAGAATGAAGACATTCTATGTTGTATTCCCTGAGACACGTACATATTTATGAGGGTGTCACATGAAGCAGACTCCACTCATCTCTGAAAGTAAACCGGTTCCATTTGTCAGGAATAATGAGGAAGGATGTACAAAGGTAATTTTTCAAAACTGAATCGACCGTGTTTGAATACCAAACTCCCCAAAGACATGGGCTTCATAACTTCTTTGTGCACCCATTAAAAAGGACACACAAAAGGCAATCTCAGCACCTTTCCGGGGAACACTAGGGATTCCATCAATGCTTTCTGAAGAGAATTCACCATGCTGTGAGGTAATGGAAACAGAGTGAAGAAAGGAACAGAGTTCAGGGAACAACTATTGAGAACTACACTTCCCGAGTGGGCTGGAGCCTGGACTGAGAAGAGACTACTAGATTCTCTCCCGGCCAGTTCCACAGGCAATGAAATAACAAGAAAGTTTATCTCATACATTAAGCAAAAGGTTATTGCATTGGGAAGAACATGAATTCCCATATACCATTAAATTCGTACACTAAAATGAATTGAAGAAACTAATTATTCAGAAACAGAGAATGGCCTTTGGGAAACATGGTTGCTTAAAAGGATTTAATAGTCAAACCATGTGCAGATTATTATCATGAATTAAAGTAATGAGAGGATGAAGATATTAAGAAGAAGGAGTGGCTCTGCTGAAATGCTAGCCTTGCCTCTCCTGTCACAGTGAAAAACCAATGTCTAAGTGCAGCAAAGCTTTGCCAGCAAAGGGCTAAGGAGTTTTTATGGTGCTTGCTTCCAAATCAAATTAATATGAAGGTCAGTATAGAGGGGTAAGAGAATAAATGTATGGCAAATAAGTAACACCTAGACAATGGTAAAATCTGGGCAAAGGGAATTACCTGCCCATTAATATCCAAAATCAAAGAACTTCTACATTAATTTTATAAGTACAATTAGAGGAGAAATGTGAACCAAATTGTTTAAATATATATATTTTGAAAAAAAAACTTTTCTTGAAATAAGACTCTCAAAGCATGGCTGTTTGAAAGCTACTTCATGGGTAAAGTGTTTCCTGATCCCTCTTTTAGTTAAGAAAACCCTTGAGCAGACATAAACACATAGACATATTAATCTCCTTGTATCCAGAGGACATTGGGGTTAGAGAATGACCAATGGGAAGGAGAAAGCAGTCACAGACTAGCACAAGCAGAGCAGGGAACACAGTAGGGAGACTGGCATGCTGCAGTAGAAAATTATCAAACTAGAATTCAGATTTAGACATTGTGATAGCATATATTGTTATGATGACTTTGGGTGGTTCATACAAGAAAAACTGAAAAAAGTTACACTCCAGCATCAGCTTTCAGAACCAGTAAAGTCAAGACATGGGCATCTGTGGTTGGCTTTCCAGCCAATGGGTCCTTTATAAGAAATAGTCCATCACTGTCCTGGACTAGAGATTAGTTATGTCCCGTTCATGCATGTGCTTTATTCAAAAGAGGTGAAATAGTCTTTAACCAGGCATATACTGGGCATATACCCAAAAGATGCTCCAACATATAACGAGGACACATGCTCCACTATGTTCATAGAAACCTTATTTATAATAGCCAGAAGCTGGAAACAACCCCAGAAGTCCCTCAGCAAAAGAATGGATACAGAAAATGTGGTTCATTTACACAATAGAATACTACTTAGCTATTAAAAATGATGACTTCACAAATTTTTGTAGGCAAATGAATAGAATTAGAAAATATCATCCTGCCGGGCAGTGGTGGTGCACGCCTTTAATCCCAGTACTTGGAAGGCAGAGGCAGGCAGATTTCTGAGTTCGAGGCTAGCCTGGTCTACAGAGTGCGTTCCAGGACAGCCAGGGCTACACAGAGAAACCCTGTCTCGAAAAACCAATAAAGAAAAGAAAAAGAAAATATCATCCTGAGTGAAGTAACCCATACCCAAAAGGACATATATAGTATGTACTCACTGACAAGTGGATATTAGCCCAAAAGCTCAGAATACCCACAATACAACTCACAGACCATATGAAGCTTAACAAGCAGGAAGACCAAAGTGTGGATGTTTCAAACTCATTTAGAAGGGGGAACAAAATAATCATGGGAGGTAGAAAGAGGATCCTGGGTTGGAAAGGAGAGGGGAGAAGGGAAAGGGGAGCAGTTTCAAGTATGGGAAGAGACAGGAGAGAAGTCCAGAGGGCCAGGATAATGTATAGAAATATGTAGCAGTGGGGGTTAGGGAACGGGAGGGTGGGGGAAACCACTATAAATCCCAGACACCAGGGATGTGAGAAGTTCCCAGGATCCAATGGGGATGACATTAGCTGAAATACCCAACAGCAGGGAGACAGAACCTGAAGAGACCATCACAAGTAACTAGAAACGGCCCTCTGTGGAAGAACAGGGCCACGTACCAATCTAAAAATTTTTAACCCAGAATTGTTCATGTCTAAAGGAAATGCAGAGGTAAAAATGGAGCAGAGACTAAACAACAGTCCATCCAGAAACTGCCCCACCTTAGTATCCATTCCATCCACAGATACCAAACTCTGATATTTCTGCAGATACCAAGAAGTGCTTATACGTACGAGCCTGGTATGGCTATACTCTGAGAGGCTGTACCAGCACCTAAGATAGATGTAAATACTCATAGCCAACCATCATATTGAGCCTGGGGAACCCAATGGAAGAGTTATGGGAATGACTAATGGAGATGAAGGGGACTGAAACCCCATAGAAGAACAACAATATCGACTAACCAGACCCCTCAGAGCTCCCATGGACCAACTGAAGAATATGCATGGGTGAGTCCATGGCTCCCACTACATATATACCAGAGGACTGCCTCATCTGGCATCAATGGGAGGGGAACAGCTTGGTCTTATAGAGGCTTGTTGTCTCAGCAAAGGGAGATACTAGAAGGGTGAAGTGGGCGTGGGTGGGTGGGTGGAAGAGTACCCTCTTAGAGGCAAAGGAGAGGGGAAAAGGAAGGGGGTTACAGAGGGATGACTAGGAAGGGGGATAACATTTGAAGTATAAATAAAATAATCAATAAAAAAGATGCAGAAGAATGGGGGCAAGCCATCATAAATTTCAAACATGATACTTCTTTACATACCATGTAAAGTAAGATGCTCAGAATTATAGATATAATTTGACGTTATCTAAAAAAGTGTTTAAAAATAACTCACATGAAAAAATGTATGAACTACCCTTTCTTTTTTATTCTTATCTACATTTCTAAATTTTCCATATACACACAATTTTTTTAAAACAAAATGTTTTACAGACTCACAGATTTTAAGAACAATCAAACTGTTCTGTATATAATAGCATTGACATTTGTCATTCTTAATTTGTCTAAACTTCCATTGGTGTTTCCAGTCTCAGTCCAATTGTTATTTGCACAAGGCAGGGAATTAACCCTCATGCTAACAATAGACATAGGGTAATATGATACATCCATGTGAGTCGTCATTTCTGGCAAGTGTTTCACTGTGGAAGGTGATGGGGATGAGGTGAGGCTATGCACCAGTTTAAGGGATGAGGTACTATACAAAGTCTCTGTATCCTTCACTATATTTTTCTATAAATCTAAAGTTATTCAAAACAAAGTAATTTTTTAAATCTAGGACAGATTTGACTCACTCAGTATGATCTTTTCTAGTTCTATTCACTTATCTGTAATGTCATGGTTTCATGTTTCTTTAAAGCTGAATAGAATTCCACAGTACAAATGTACCATTTGTTCATTATCCATTCATCATTTGAAGGACACTTAGGCTGTTGTCACTTCCTAGCTACTGACTGAGCAATGGTCTTTGGAGTAGAATGTTGAGTCCTTTGGGCATATGCTAAGGCACAGTATAGCTGGGCCATATGGTAGATTTATTTATTTTTTGAAGATTTTCCACAATGGTTTCTGTAGTGGCTATGCCAGTTTACAGTCCCATCAACAATGACTGAGGGCTCCCTTTTCATTTTCTCCCCCCTAGCACGTGCTGCTGCTTGTTCTATTGGTCTCTGCCATTCTGACTGGGGTCAGAAGAATTCTCAAAGTTATTTTATTTGCATTTCCTTTGTTGCTAGAGAAGACTAACTTTTTCTGATCTTTCTCAGTCATTTTTCTTTTTGTTTGTTCAGGAGCAAGGCCCATTTTGTCAAGTATTAAATGGGTTAGGGTATGTTACTCATACTTGGGTCTTCTATTTTATTCCATTTGTCTATATGGCTGTTTTTGTACTAGTATCATATTATTTTATTACAAGGGCTCTATAATGTCTTGAGATCTAGAATGGTAATGCCTCTATCACTATTTATTTTTCTTGCTCAGACAGTTTTGGCTCTGTAGGGTCTTTTGTATTTCCACAAGAATTTTAGGATCTTTTTTTCTATTTCTATGAAGAATGAAATAGGAATTTTGATTGGATTGGGATTGGATTGAGTATGCAATTACAGAAAATGGAGGGAAGAGGATAAGCCGACAGTATGTCTCAAAAAGTCATAAGGACATACTATTAAATATCTACATAAAAATACCTAAATACACATAAGTTGGTGGTTAAATATACACATACAGTTTAAATGAAACTTTCCCATGTGGGCTAACAATGTTCCCCAAGAGACATAGACAATCTAACAAAAACTCCAATACTAGGCATAATAAGCTCTCTGTTAGGTTGTTGTCTGATTGTCCAAAAGATTCCACAAACATTGCAAGATCTTGCTATTACATTTGGTTGCCCTCCAGAGGTAGAAGGTAAGTTTCTAATGCTAAAGGCACCATGTACTTCAGAGACAGGTCCCAGAGGCCTCTCTTCTGGGGCTGACTTAAAAGTGTCCTTTGTAAGGACTAGCTTTCATGGTACCTGTCTTAGTCAGAGTTTTATTACCATTAAGAGACACAATGATCCGGGCAACTCTCCTAAAGGAAAACATTTAATTAAGGCTGGCATACAGGTTATAGTCCATAATCATCATGGAGGGAACCATGGTAGAAGGCAGACAGATATGATGCTGAAGAAGGAATTGAGAGTTCTTTCCTGATCCCATGGTATCAGGAAAAGAATTTCATGCCGCTGAGCCCAGGCTTAAGCATGTGAGACTTCAATGCTTGCTCCCACAGTGACAAACTTCCTCCAACAAAGCCATATCTATTCCAACAGGACCACTCCTCCTAATAGTGCTATTTCCTATGGGCAAAGCATTCAAACACATAAGCTTATAGGGATAATTTCTATTCAAACCATCATAGCACTGAAAGCTGTCATACAGCCGTCTAAGAAAAGAAAGCACACAACAGTTCTACCCAGTTATGACGTCTATGAGCTACAACAATTATCAGCATGACAATGATAACCATAAAGATCAGTAGCAGCACATATACCTTGGCAGTTAACTAAAAGCACAGCTTGAACTTAAGATCCCTACTCAAAAAGAGGGAAGTCAGAACTGGATTCTGGAAACCTAACCAACTTCTCATGGTTAGTGAAGTGATGTGTCTCCTAGGAGAACCTACAATAGCTACTTTACTAAAGCAGCACAATCCCTAACTACACTCTAAACATCTGTCCTTCTAGCCACAGTTAAGTGTAGTCCTCACCTCACATCAGGGAAGTTTCTCTTTACAAGATGGAACCCATTACAGAAAACCACAGCTAATTAAAATTCAGAGTTCTAGAGCCCAGCCTCAATGCACACGTCTATAACACAATTCCTGCACTAAGAGATCATGGCTGAAGAGAGGGCAGAAAAATTATAAGAACTAGAGGAACAGAAAGTTTTCTGTGAGCTTTAATCTTCTGGGAATGTCTGAAGCTACATGATCTATAAAATCTCACCAAAATGACTGCATGAACATGAGCTGAACAAGGAAGACTCCAAATGACACAGTGATGGGAACAGGGAAAGTCCACAAGGACTGAACCCTATGTAAGAGCTACAGGCAATTAAGGAAGGTTGAGAGGAGAAACAGTCTTCTCCAGAAAAGAGAATACCAACTGGTTATCCAATAGAGGACGTTATATTTATGCATTTAATTATAAATAAGAACACACAAGTACAGGCACATGTACACACACAAACACACACATGCAGAAACACCAGCACCACAACCACCTCAACTACCATCATCAACAACAACAATGAAAAAAAAAAAGAGGCCATGAATTTGAAAGAGAACAAGATCTAAAATGTAGGAGACTTTAGAGAGAGAAAAGAAAATTTAGGCAGGTATAATCACAGTAATTTTTATTTTAATTTCTAGAATTCATTTATTTATTTATTCTATATGGGAGCACACTAATAATCATAGTGTGTGTGTGTGTGTGTGTGTGTGTGTGTGTGTGTGTGTGTGTTCTTTCTAGAAAATAAATTAGTAACTGGGATATTGGCAGCTTGTAATAAAATATTGTAGTATAACCAATATTGAAGAGCACTTCAACTTAGTGACCTTTTTCTAACTTTATACTTGGGCTGGTTCTAGAAAAAAATCAAGAAATTAGCAGAATTAAGCTTGCAATCCTCAGCAAAAGCAAAAGAAAAAATCTGTTGAGTGTATTGTGACAAAATGTTACAATCTGAAAATATCACAGTGCATTTTATGAATCCATAAATATATAAGAACAAATTAAATTTAAAACAATAAAATATCATCTGACTTAAAACAAAAACTGTCAGCCTGCAGTTCACTTATTTTTCATTTAGACTATCATTATGAAAACTAACTTATGTGTTGTCTAAGCAATTGGTTAGCTATAAGAAATATTTTTAGAATTATTTTCTTCTTAGTTAATTATTTCAGTTCACTTTTCACATGAAAGCAATATAAAAATAGAACAAAAAGAAATAAGCATAATTCTAGCATTTTAAATTCTACTACAAAAATGATAAATTACTCATTAACTAGATTATACTATCAACGTATTTCACAACTCAAGGATGTTAAATTTTAACATTTGTTTTAAAACATTTCTTGAAACAGTAAGTTGAAATTTCTTCGAACACTAAAATCATTGGAAAGTATAATGTCATATACAGTATTATTTACTAACTTAAGATAATCACTTTGTATTGCCAGATCTTGAGATTACTAGATTTTTAATCTCACACACCTGCCTTCCTTCTTTCCCTATTGTTACTGCTTCTTACAAATTGTTCTCTGTATTTGCAACTTCCATGAAGTCTCATCAATAAAACTTTTACTGTTTTGTGAGAAATTATTTTGTGTTGTTAATTTTAAGTTACTATCAAATATAAAAAGTAAAAGTCAGATTTGAAAATAAGAGCCCAACACAGAGTACAACTGAACACTGGGAGAAACAACGCCTGCTGTTGTTTCAGACAAGTAACACACTGGAGCACCCGAATCTCTATCTTCTGGAATCTCTGCACTTAGCTTCCCAGTCTCCTTTGCATTAACTCATTCCTTGTAAAATGACTTTTGTTGAAGCAGACATTAGAAAGGGAAGCCAATCTCTGACACTACTCAGAGGGCCAGGAGCCAGGGGCTTGATAGATAGCCCAGAAACCCACAATATCGCCAAACATGTATAGAAAAAAATAAAATTAATGAAATAACTCCTAATGATATTCTGCTATGTTCATAGATTGGCATCTAGCCCAATTGTCTTCAAAGAGGCTTCATCCAGCAACTGATAGAAACAGAAGCAGAGACCCACAGCTAAACATTAGGGGAGCTTGGGTAGTCCTGCAGAAGATGAGGAAGAAGGACTGTAGGTGCCAGAAGGGTCAAGGATACTACAAGAAAACCCACAAAATTAACCAACCAGAGTTCAAAGGGGCTCACAGAGACTAAACCACTAACCAGTGAGCCTGCATAGAACTGCCCTAGGCCCTCCACACATACGTTACAGTTGTACAGCTTGAAATTCTTGTGGGGCTCCTAAAAGATAGCAGAAGCTATCTCTGACTGTATTGTCTACTCTGGGACCCTTTCCCCCTACTGTGTGGCCTTGTCTAGCCTTAATAAAAGAGTAGGTGCCTAGTCTTACTGAATCTTGATATACCATGACTTGGTGATACCCATGAGGCCAGGCCTTCTCTGAAGAAAGACTAATGTTAGGGGGTGGGAGACTGTGGAGAAGGGTACAGACTGAGAAGAGAGGGAAGGGGGGAAAGGAAGGGAGGGTAGAGAATAAAAATAAAGCACGCTTCTGCTATCTTTTAGGAGC
>NW_021604633.1:15401509-15405420 GCF_004785775.1 Grammomys surdaster | reverse complement strand
AGGAGAGGAGAGGAGAGGAGAGGAGAGGAGAGGAGAGGAGAGGAGAGGAGAGGAGAGGAGGATGGGGAAACCATGGTCAGGGTGCAAAATAAATAAAGAAAATATTTAAAAGCAAAGACAAAGACACACACTGAAAAGGACATATGACTGTCTAGATATGATAGTGCTCTACTTCAAAGTGAGAAAATGTTAAATCACATTTAATGAAGTTATCAATGTAAAGGCTAAATCTATGTATAAGAGCAAACAACAATTCTAAAAATTAAAGCAAAATTCTATTTCATACAAACAAACAAACAAAAAAGGAGACAGTCTTGTGGGCTAAAAGGATCTGGGAGTCCTGTGGCAGTCAGTGCCGTAGGCAGGAGAGAAACAGAAGAAGATAGTCACCAAAGGTTCTTCAGTCTTTACGTGGCCGGCTTTGAGCAGCATCCGGATCATTAGGAAAAATAAATATGTTAGGAGGAACAACAGTAAAACTCTAGAAAAACAAGGGTTACGACATACAGTTGGTGACCTGCGAGAATTGTAAACCGCTCGCCCTCTCCTGACCAATCTCACTTCAATGACATCATCACACAGTAGAAACCACATGGAGCAAACATCATGTCAGAAACTTTGACATGTATCACTATGATGTGAAAATCCTCAAGAGAAAAATGTAGAAGAAAAAAAAAAGTCTTCTTGAATGATGACTTCACTTGCCCTAAACGCATAAGAATGTCCTTCAGCTCCGTGGACTGTCTCCCATTTGCTGAGAACCATTCTTCTGTGCCAGCTTAAAATAAGCAGAGATTACACAAGTCCCATGTGCCATCCTAAATAGGAAAGAAGGAAGAACAAGTACAATATGGTATTTAAACAGCTGCGTGAAGATACTGGTTACAACAAGAATCAGCTTCAACTGAGCTTCCTATGTTTGCTTTGCTAAATATAAACTAGAACATCATTAAATGAACCACTGATTTGTAGATTAAAGCACAGAACCCCACCTGTAAATAATTTAATAAACAGCAATTTGTCAAAATCTCATAATATTGCCATAATTTGTGTTTGACATTGTAGATAAAAATGAAAAAACTGCAGAAATTATTCTACAGCTGTCATGGTCAAGTAACACTTATTTGCATTGTTTATAGTTTTGAGTCAGCAGAAATAGTACACTTGTAAATGCCGTAGTAAGATTTACATCGAACAGCTAACGAAGAGCACTATGAAAATTCAATCTTTTAGAAGTAATCAAAACTTCAAATTATTTGCCCCATCTAGTTAAGCATTCAAAGTAAATGACATTGGACCAGTTGGCAGAATGGAAGAAATTATGTGCAAAAAATGCTGAAGATCTACACACCACTTACTGGGTAGAAGAGTTCATGTACAATATGGTTATCTTACCAGTCAGAGAATGATCGAAGAGGTTTTGCTTTTCTCACACAATTCATAAAAAGATTATGGTTAAAACATAGTGAAGCAAATACATTCAAAAGAAAAATATTCATTTGTTTAAAATCATCATGTTATATAAATTTATTTAGAGTATAGGTTCTGTTCATGGGGTTTACAAATGCTTTTTATATTGTAAATTCAGCAAATAGAATTTTTAAAGAGGTGGACAGTGTATATGGATGGAAAAAAGACCATGTGTCTATTTTCATTAACATATAACTAAAGTTTTACATATTCTTCTAATAAGAATGTAAGTAGAAAATTATAATATTAGGATCTATGGCCAATGATAAAATGAATGTTATAGAACTACACATTTATCTATCTCCATACTTAACAGTGCCAGTTAAACAAAATTCTATATCTAGTTATGGCATGCATATGCTATTTTCAGTTCCATTTCTATTTAAACACCTTTACAATCCTGTGTATTTGTTTTGTGCATCTAGCACACTAGCAAGTACACTACAAATACTGGAGAACCAAGTAAAGTCCAAAAGCTACTGTTTCTCTAGCCACAGCCTACAATCACGGGTAACCTTCTTGAAACAAGAATGGCCACCAGTGTCACTGATCAATGGAGCCAGTGCTGCCCAATCTCTGAAGAACGCTTCTGAATTTCATGAAACCATCACCAGTACTTGTGGTGATGTGATTGTCTGTGGGCAACTTTACTTACCTTCTACTTGGACATACATACCATCCAATAAATGGAAATTAATGCTTCTTTCCCCTGCTTTTAATCCTTCATTCTGCCACGTTCTCCCTATTAGTAACAGAACTTACTAGCACTGGCACCTGACCTAAGTGACCTGTGGTTTATAGCTTCACGAAGGATGCAGAAGGACAGGTTGTATACTGGGTGAAAACTCCAGCAGGGCCAGAATGGAGTGGGTACAATAAGATGGATATTAATTTATCCTTAACCATGTATTAAAGCAGTTAAATTCTTCTTCTGTTGTGCACTAAGAGCTGTAAAGGCCAAATACCACTAAAACTCTAAACATGTTATTCTCTGTCTAGTTAATATTCTTCAAATAACTGCGCCCATGTTCCAGTTATTGTGTCGCATGCTGAAGTCACATACACAGAATCAATTATGTGACTATTTACTCTAGCAGAAAATAAATTCCAAGGAATGAGACAAACTACAATATAAGAACAATTATGCCATGCACATCAGTTACAGAGGACAGGCAGCACCGTGACTGAAGAGTCCAGGGTGATGCCAGGAAAATGTTTCTCTTACAGGAAGAAATGGCGCTGCAGCTGAGGAAAGAACATGTGCAGAAGCATGGGATAATCCAGAGCATCATGGGATATGACAGCGCAGGGGAGGGACTTGGCAGTGCCATTTTATATCTCGAAACTATACAGCAAGTGACTTAATCAGGTAAAAGGCAATAGCAACTCTGCATGCCTCTGTGACACTGCATGGTGTTATGTGTAGAAGCACTGCAGGGACACCCTTGTTCTGTAGGAAGACAACTGACAGGAAGGAAGGCTTGCAAAGAGCAGCTCTGACTGAGGAGAAGGAAGTTTGGTTAGAGTGCAGTAACTTTTTAAAGGATTCTTGTTTTTTTATGTTTTACTTGTTAGTTTTAATTGCCTCTGTGGGGGGGGGGGGAAATGTGTGTGGGGTGTGTGGGGGGGTGAGGGTGTGTGTGTGTGTGTGTGTGTGTGTGTGTGTGTGTGTAGGTGCATACACGCCCAGGTGTGTACATGTAAATATGTATGTGCACGTGAGCACAGGTGCCTACAAAAGTGAGAAGGGGTTAGTTTCCCTGTAGCCAGAGTCACAGGTAGTTGTGAGCCATCCTATGTGGATGCTAGGAATCAAACTAACGTCCTCTCAAGAGCAGTATATGATCTCGGCCTCTCAGCCACTTTTCCCAGACCCTGGTGAAGTAAGTTAAACCATATCCACTCTTGCTAAATCCACAGTCTAAGAAAAGGTTTCTCTTTTCCTACAGCTTCTGACCAGTCAGTGTCTTGGTGAAGCCCAGTTTGGATTAATATGTTCTCAGTGTCAATTTTAATAGACACATCTGTCCTAAGATTAAAAAAATAAAATTAGTCTACAGACACTAGAGAAAATATAGAGATCTATGAAATATAAATGATAAAAGTAGCTAATGAAAATACCTTTAATTATGGTCTGGAATATCTTTTATGTATATTTGCCTATTTCATCACAGTTTTTAAAGAAAGTCTACCTTCCTATTAACATTCCATTTACATTATCACGTAAATTCTGTACATTTGTCAAATTGACACATACTGACTAGAAGAACTAGAAGTTGGGCTAGGCCTTGGTGTTACATGCCTTTAACCCTAGTACTCTGCAGCCAGACGCAGGCAGATCTTGGATTTCAAGGCCAGCCTGGTCTACAGACCGAGTACTAGGAGAGCCAGGATCACACAGAGAAACTCTGTCTCAACAAAACAAAAATAGGGAGGGAGGG
>NW_021604633.1:15393058-15401409 GCF_004785775.1 Grammomys surdaster | reverse complement strand
GAGGGAAAGAGGGAGGGGGAGAAAGAGGGGAGGGAGGGAAAGAAGGGAGGGAGGGAAAGAGGGGAGGGAGGGAAAGAGGGGAGGGAGGGAAAGAGGGGAGGGAGGGAAGGGAGGGAGGGAGGATGAACATACTAGAAGTTGCCTAAAATATACTTAGAAGAGTATCTAAAAGGTATTAAGATGAATACCACCTATACAAAACTTAAGGATCAGTACACTCTTTTCAAGGTAGCCTCCCCTAGACCAGCACTTACTTTGTTATAATAAACAGCAATCACTTGTGGCACCATTACAGTACATGATGAATGAGGTTCTTCTCATATACAATCAATATTTTGTTTAAAAATATTCTCTCATTGATATAGAAAAAATGGAGCAATTAGACAAATGTCCAAAGAACAGGGCAAGAAATAAAAACTGTTCTTGACAAGGCAGTGGGCTAAAGGGTCTTCCCTTAGTTTCTCACAGATGCAGTGTGTTGTTACTACTAATTTATCTGAATTCTCCATTATCCTGTGAGGTCCTAGAACAACGGCTTTCTCATGTCTCAACCAATAAAAGAGTTAATATACCAGGCAATAACTCCACAGGAGGGTATAATGACTGGCAGCACCCAGAAGGACCATGGAAGACTGAGGCTCACACTAGCCTCTAAGAATGGGAAAGGATCTGAAAACTGGAACAGAATTACAAGGGGGAGGGTGACAGCAACAGAGTTATAGGACTCTCAAAGAGACAAAAGTGTCAGACGCATTCAAAGAGAGACTGGCATCCCTAGATGGTTGATCAAAGACTCCTCAACAAAGAGATGATGGGATGAAAAAGCGGTGAGAAGAGATGTTCTGAAGGCAAGAATATATTTCACTGGATCCACAGTCAAAAAATAAAATTGCTTATTATGATCAAAATGTAGAATATATGGAGACAGACAAAAGGATGCTGGGGACAACCTGTCTGTCATGGATTTTGTGAGGGGAGAGTGTTTGTTTTGTTCTTCAATTGCATAAGAAAAACTTTAAATGCTTAGAGCAGACTCTATCCATGGGTAATCAGATTCCTGAAGTTTGTGAAGTTAATATTTCATTACCTCCCCAAGCCAGTCTAAATTTAATAAAGCTTGGGAAAATGCCAGAAAAAGTTCAATGAATCATTATAAATTCTACATATTCCTCAAATTTGCTCTTACTTACAAAAAATATTAACTAGACAGTTATATTTTTTAAATCTTCACTTTTTCTGTCTATAAACACAAAGAATGTCATAAAACACTCACTCCTAATACAGTCCTTATACTCATCCAAGCCATGGGGATTAGAAAACTAGAAATCAGAATGAAACTCTCATTAATTACGCCCCATGGCCAAGATACAATCCATAGACTCAGAGAGGCTAAGTAACAAGGAGGACTCAAAGTGAGGGTGCATGGCTCACCCTAGGAAGGGGAAATAAAACAGATTTTGCTGTGAGTGGACTGCGGACTGCTGGGATGGGAATAGACAGGAGCAGATGTAGGGAATAGAGGGAAATAGCACTGAAACTGCAGGGTGTGTGGGAGGTGTAGAAACCGAGTACACCATAAGCTCCCTAGAATCTTCAAGAGTGACCCTACTGAAGACTCCTAGTAATGAAGATATGAAACCCAGATCATTTACAAAGGTTACCAAAGGGCTTGAGCACACTGACAATTCAACATGCATGTGGGGTAGGTAGCTCTGGGAATAACTGGATGGCATATTCATACAAAAAGCAATGTGAAGGAACCAGAAAAGTGGCTCAGTAAGTAGCCAGAAGTCAGCCGATCGCAGACTGGATCTGTGCTGTAATTACCTTAAAGTTTGTTCTCATTTGATAACCAACGAAGAAAATAAGTGTCTCCCACCATCATGAAAATAAAATGTCACTATTCAGCTTAATGGGAGACTACTTTAGACTGAAAATCTAAGTAAGGACTAACAACATCTAAGGTGAGGCAAAAATAAATGGTTGTTTACATTTGGAGACGTGCTGAAGACTCCACTGTAATCAGCCATACTCAAGATAGCACTGACTGCATTCCTTTCTCAAGCTCACGTCATCCAAGGACTAACAGGCAGTACCAAGTCAGAACCCTGGTGTTTTACAGCCTAAAGATTCTAAACTCCTCAAAGGCACTAAAAGCCACCTTTGAACAAGTTCTGCTGTGCTACATACTGTGGAGTTTTGAGAAAATCTCCAAATGTGATACAATGTTAACTCCACAGCAGATTATGATTCAGAGTACAGCAGGCCCGAGCAAGACACCTTCTGGTGAGATGGCTCAGGTTGGAGTGGGAGGTGAAAGAAGCTGAGTCAGAAGAAAGTGGTAATCACAGTGGGGCACCCAAAATTCTGCTCACTCATCATCCCATAGACTTGAATGTTCTGAACATCATGCCACAAAAAAAAAAATAGAATAACCCATTTTAGTAGGAAAAAATATATTCTATGGGGTTGAGTGCTATTCTAGGAAAGAGAAAGTTTCATTAGCAATGGTGGCGATTTAAATTTTTTTATTTTCCTAGAATGCTAAGACAGCATATAGCGTGAAGGAAAAATAAAATGAATCAAAGGAAGGCCAGGATGCTCTCTAAAAGAGACTCCAGAGTACAATACTCAAAGCTTATTAGAGGATAATTAATGCCTCAACTTCCAGGTGCTATAATCTATAGGATCTGATAATACAGAGTTATTTCTATTTTTCTCTCTTATTTTAAACTTCACTACAATTCACTTGAATTGCTTACCCTAGTGTTAATGAGTTATTATATAATCCAATGCAAAGATATTTTCTAATAAATGCCTTTATCTTTAAGCCACCCATCCTAGAAAGTCATTATTTAAAGACAGAAGACAAATCACAGATCACTAGTCACAGATCATGTGAGGAAATCACATCAGGGCTGTACCCTGATGGGTGACAAAGAATAACCGGCCAAGCTGTCATCCAGGACAAAAACTAGTTGTATAAAGTGAATATAGGTGATGGTGCCTTCTCCTGCTGCCCCATTCCTTCTGTCAAAGCATCATGATCTGTGTGTACCCCTCCTGGCTCAGAACCACAGGGGTTCCCCACACTTCCCCACAGTAACCATCAGTCCAAAGTCTTGACAACATCAGTAGATGACTCATTTGTCTCCAGCTGCCTCCCCTGAGCACTTGCTAAGTCCACATCACTCCTGAGTTACGTCCCTTATCCTTTGATATGGTCAGACTCTGGGACACAACAATTGTCTAAAACCTTTTAGAGACTCCAAAGTTCTTAACATTGCTTATGAGGCATTTTACAACATGACTTGCTTTTACATGTTTAAAATCTTATTTATTACCCATACTTTTTCTTTTACTCCAAAATGCAAAACTACATGAACTTCTTCCTCTTTCACATCTGAGCAGCCAGCCTTTGACGGCTTCTCTCATAGGGGTTAGTTAGTTCAGGTACTGTCTCAAAGCTACTTTGGCCAGACCACAAAAACCTTTGCATCTGAAAACAAAGCCTTTGTTATAGGGTATTTTTTATCTTTTAGTACATCAATTGGGATAAATAAAGCCTTTAATAAATGTTTGCTGAATAAATAAATGAAGGACGGAGAGACAGATAGAAGGATATGCAAACCTACGCTTCTTGAAGACAACAAAAGCCACCAAAATATGTATGAGCTGAGAACTAAGTGTTTCCAAAATCAGACCAGAGAGGCAGTAAGAACTACTAAGAACTTGTAGGAAACCCTGTGGACCTGCTGGAAGACAGCAACATTTACTGCTGAGAATCATGCTTGCCTTTCTACTGACTTAATACAGAAAGAGCCATGAATCAATGCTGGAAGAATTTAAGCCAGCTCCCCATTGGTTCCGGGTTAGCAGATTACAACTTCCACGCAAAAGAAAAAAAAAAATTATCCAAAATCCTGCTTCATCACACAACAGCAGCCACTGCCATGCTAACTAACTAAATGACAATAATGCAAAAGACTGCTTTCAATCCACTCGGCTTTCTAAACAGCTATGGAAGAGTTCATATATAAGAGGCTGGAGTTGTCTTCCTATGTAAAATGCAAATATTCTCAAAAAAAATCTACAAAAATCTTCCTTTCTACATTAGTGATCTTTGATGTTGAGATTCTCAGAAGTCTATATAACATATCAAGAAGTAATCTTTTAAACGGGGCAAGGAGCCTTTAAGTAGAAAATTACAGCTATATTCCTTAATGCAAAGCTTTGGAGTTATTACTGTAACTATGTCTGTAGTTGCTACATTCCTAGGTCATTGAATGTAGACATCCAAATGGAGATTCAATTTAAGTACTCCCTTAACAGACTCACATTCCAAGGCTTAAAATGAGGAGAAACTATGTAATTAGTGCTTAATTTAATTAAAAGGTGCAGAACTATAGAGTGATTAGTACAGAAACACTCAACATGCCCTTTTAAAGGTCTGTAAAATGCTGGCTTACTTTCATCCTTGCTTTGTGCACTGCCAGCTACTTTTTCATCCTTGCCTTTGTGACTAAGTCATATACATTAAAATACCTCAAGTGATAATATAAATCCTTCCTGCAGGTTAAATACTAATGCATATTGAATCTGAATTATAATGTGGTCTTTGTCACCACAGTAATTAAAGTACTTACTTTCTCTTTTAAATTTTCATAATTTCTTCAGCATATAGGAATTAATGTAAGATAACAGCTTCCCGTATGTATAGTCTTGGCTGCAAAATTACCCGCTATGATTCTAGGACTTGACATC
Organism: Grammomys surdaster; assembly: GCF_004785775.1. Taxonomy (NCBI): domain Eukaryota; kingdom Metazoa; phylum Chordata; class Mammalia; order Rodentia; family Muridae; genus Grammomys; species Grammomys surdaster. The sequence goes on along the minus strand of NW_021604633.1, from coordinate 15,396,645 downwards.
TGTGTAACTATTGATAAATAAAAGACAGTCCCACAAACCTCTTCATTCCTAAACCTTAGTACATGAACACAGCAAAAGTCATACTGTCAATGAGGTTTATTAATGATGAACTAGCCAAGACTGGCTAAGGCAGGATTTTAGTTTACATGGTAACAATAAACTGAAACTTAATACAAGCATAATTGCAGCAGACTCTGGGCTGGCAGCAGCATTGCCAGTTTCTGCAGCAAATCAATGAAGTGTTAAAAAGCAGGAGGAAATAACAAAGAGTTTGATTTATATACTCAAATTTGGATCAATAGAGAATAATCTCCACTTCACAAAAAAAGTAGGGCTCAGCATGTCCAGAGAGTAGCAGACGTGTATACAAACCATCAGGAACATGACAAAATAACATACTGACAACTGATACATAAATACACTAATGATGCACCCTCTTCACAATGTAACAACCAAAACTACTTCAATCATTAATGATACTTTAAATGAGAAAAAAACTTTTTACCTAAAAATTCAAAGTAAATTACATACAGCTAATGTTTGCTGTGGTGAAAGTTCTTTTCAAAGCAAACCCACAGAACGGAATTCTAACGTCAGCAATTTTATAGAAACAAATTAAGCAAGGCATGGTGGATCATAACTCTGATTAGAGAACTTGGGAGACAGAGGCAGGATGATGGTGAGTTTGAGGACAGAATAGGCTGTATATTATGTTCCAGGATAGCCATAGCTATATAAAAGAAAACCCTATTGTAAAAAAAAAAAAAAAATAGGAAGGAAGAGGAAAAAAATAAAATAGAAAAAGAAAGGCCATAACTGTTCAGTCCAAAGGACCAAAAGGCTAAAAAAACCAAAATGAAATTAATAACCTCATTCTATGAAACACTCAGCAAAACAAAGTACCAGTCCACGTGCGTGTAAGAGGGAAGTACAATGATCAGTATGCTCAAAGCCAGAGGAGAATAATAAGAGATTAAACAGAGAGAAAAAGGAAAAGAGAAAATGAAACATAGGAAGGAGGAGAACTTCAACTATCTGTAAACAAATTCAGATTATAAATGAGATAAAAGTTCACTTAATCAAACTGACTTGAACGAACCAGAATGCCATTGAGAAAATACCCTTAAAAACAAACAACACCATCAACAGTGATAGGCAATTCTTCCTAAGTGTTCCCATAAAACAAAACAAGTCTCCTAAAACATAGAGATTTAAAACCTGAAGACATCTGAGAAGGCCTATAAGCACTTGTAAAGTCAGTTGCAGGCCAGGATAATGAAACTCATCTGAGGTTAGGTGTAATTCATATTTATGTCATTGCCTTGAGTGAGACAGTAATTATCTATTTGTTTAAAAGGCTGAAATAGTCATTTCCAGTAGCAAGGAAAAAAAAAAACACCTCTGACAGCTATCTTTTATTTGTGTGTGTATGGGAGCGGGGGTGTGGGTGTGATCAACAAAAGATGAAATAGACCTCCAAAGGCAAGTCCCTTCCCAGAGTGTGGTTTTCCATATCAAAAATGGTCTGCAGCAACTGCTGGAATTTAGTTACTTCCACAGTATGTGATGTTTTAAAAAAAAAATTATGCATGACTACGATAAGTCTGTCACACCCATAAAAACATTAATTGAAATAAATATGCAAATCATGTCCTTGTGGGAATACCTTCATTAATTTCACTTCTCTGGAATGATTTTGCTATGCTTATGAATTTTGCACATGCCATACCATCACAAATACAATGGTTACTGCATATTCTTTTACTGGCACAAAACCCAATAATAGGTAAGTTAACAGAAAAAGAAGTTAGTCAGACCATATTCACAAAATGATTTCCCTACATCTTCATAGACTTGAATTTTGTAACTAATTATGATAGCCTGTTTAATTTTTTTCATTTTTACTTTTAAAATCATACTGGTTAACAGTGAAAAACTTCAGACTATGACTTTTAAACAGCATATAATAGGGAAATTTCTGAAAAAAATATAATACCTGAAAGTTATAAGTACTAACTGCTAACATTTTTTTATATTTTAATTCAATTTTCTTGCACATAATATATTAAAAAGATAACTGAAACATGAAAGAATAAATGTAATTACCCAATCTAGTTACTATGTATGTTTATGCTGCAGGTGTTTGGCCCTGTCAGCATGTACATTACACATGAGAATTTGAGTGGAGACTTTTATAATCAGATGTATCTGCCAACTATATTCAAGATTCTATTGTGTTTTATAGTTCAGGTTTTTACTGAATGTTTATCATTTTAAACCCTTCTTTAGAAAAACCCTTCATATAATTAGATGTGTATGGCTTTTTCATATTTCCTTTAAATTTTTCAGAACACTAAATCAAAGAAGACATAACATAATATAGACCTTGTGCCTTCATCAAAGTTTGAAGCATTTTATATGCCAGCAAGAGTTAAACTTCTAGTCCCTTGAGCCAGGGATATTACATATTTTTTTAGCACTGTCAATGTGATAGATCAAAATGGCATCTCACAGTTAATTCATTTGAATTTCTGTATTAGAGAGGTTCAACCCTCATGAAATGCTACTGTAGTAATCATCTGCTGGAATTTTAATTTAAACTATAATGTAGTTTAGCCTGTAACTGAATTGGTTGCAGCGGTGATACTTATATTATTACCTAAGTCATACACAGTAAAACATCCTTGGCTTACATATGATTCACAGGACTGTTTTTAAGTTAGATTCTCTAAAATCTCCTAAACCAAATTAGAGTAAATTTCTTTTCTCATTTGTCATTATTTTGAAGTCTATATAGAATAATGATTAACAGTTCTTATATACCTTAAACATCTTGAAAGCAGGAAGTTCATTATCTCAATAAAAATGTTATCCATACACAATAGTGCAATTGGAAAAAATACTAAGATACTTAAAAAATTGAACAAAACCCTTTTAAGTCTTTCTTAAAATATCTTATAAAAATTATGAAAATCAATGGTTAAATTCAAGATAGATCGATAACAAATACCAATGTCACAATATTTTCAAAATGTGTAGATGCCACCTCTCTGTAACTGCAAGTCCTAAATGGCTCAATGTTCACTGTCTCATAATCAACTGATTTAGAAATTCTCTTCAGGGACTGACAATATATTCTCCACTGAGATTAATACCTTTTGTAATTTACTACATTTATTGTAATTATGATATTTATTTATTCTGTGTGTGCATGTAGTGTGTGCATGAGGATGTCAGGAGACAACAGGGAGGAGCTGGCTCTGTCCTTCTACCGTGTGGGTTACAGAGGTCGAACTCAAGTCATTAGGAATGACTTCATCCACTGAGCTATTTCAACAGCACAAGAGTCTAACTTTATATAGATACTTCGTGAAAAAGGTATAGAGTTGGACAGCAATGTATGAGGAGGTGCTCAAGTCCTTAAGTCAAAATAAAACGAAGTACCTTCTAATACTTGTTAGGAAAGTACTCTCTTATTCTGTCTCTATCTATCTATCTCTGTCTCTCTCTATCTATCTCTCTCTGTCTCTGTCTCTCTCTGTCTCTCTCTGTCTCTCTCTGTCTCTCTCTGTCTCTCTCTGTCTCTC
>NW_021604633.1:15371362-15393048 GCF_004785775.1 Grammomys surdaster | reverse complement strand
CCCTCTCTCCCTCTCTCCCTCTCTCCCTCTCTCCCTCTCTCCCTCTCCCTCTCCCTCTGTGTGTGTGTGTATGTGGTACGTCAGTAGAGTGTGATGTGTAAATGTGTGTGTTTGGTGAGTGTGTGTGCTGTCAAGGTGTGGACAATGGAACATTTATGTACTGTTGGTGGGAATATAAAATGATGGCGCAGCTACAGAGGCAATATGAAGTTTCCCAAGAAAGCTATTTTTCAAAGATTACCATTTCTGGTAACAATGTCATCTCTAGATAGTTGCCCAAAATAACTGAAATGAGATGCATAATTAACTATTCATATGCATATTCTCTGAAGCATTACTCATAATAGCACAGATACAAAATCGACTTAAATGTCTATCAGATGAATGGATAAAGAAAATGTGGTAAATAAATATGTGGAACTATTATTCAACACTAAAACAAGAGGAAACCCTAGCACATGCCACAATGTGGAAGAACCTGAAAGATATTGTTCTAAATAAAGGAGCCAGACCCAGAAACAATGAGGTTTCACGACTCCTCTGACACTAGGCATCGAATGCAGTCAGTCATAGAGCAGAAGGTGGAATGGTCATTACCATAGGCAGGGGAGAAGTAGAAGTGTGTAATTGTGCAAGTGGGTGAACATTAAGTCAGTCAGGAAAGCTGTTGTACAGTACCGAGCTCATAGAGACAATACTGATGTGCAAACTGCCTACAGTATAGTACGGAAGAAATACCTCAAATGTTGAAGAAATACTTCAAAAGCAATCTTATTTCATTTTCAATTTAAAAAACCAATTTATATTTCTTGAAAATAGAATAGCATAAATCAAGGGCAAAGTACAAAGGAGAAGGGGAGGGAAGGCAGAGAGGGGACAAGAGCAAGGCTGGTCCGTACAGAAGGATGACAGAGGACAGAGAAGGGGCTTAATACATATGGTTTCTGAGAACATCCACAGTCAACTGTTTTGCCTTTTCAGGAAGGGAAGATCCACTAGAAGAGACTCACTTGTCTTCTTCTCCATCAGATACACAGCATTGGATTTTTAACTTATAAGACCTCTAAGGCATTGTAAGAGCCTTGTGAATCTTGGTCCTGATGCTGGCAAGGAGGGAGGAACACAAATGATAAGACATTGTCAGTGAAAACTAAAGCCCAAAGAGTTGGACAATATGGAGAATTCTTGTTAATCTTAATGGTGAAAACATGGCCACAAGTGTATGGGAGAATGTTCCTGTCCTATCCTGTAACTACGCAAGATTAAATTAGTTTTGATTTTTGATCACATTTTTGATCAACAATTCAAATTGTTAATACCAAAATGACAATACTTGGAAGACATAAAATGAGAAAAATGACTATTTTCTGGACTGTGGGGGTAGGATGAATACTTAAGGTAGTAGATATTAACAGTGATGCAAGGGTCTGATAATATTAAATTATACACAGACAACTACATAGTGTTGTCTAAATGAAATGATTTCTGAAAATTTAGAAAGGTTATCCCACACACAGAAATTGGTAAAATACTATCATTTTTTCTTTAATCTTACTCATAGGCTACTTAGTCATCAACAATGTTGAATTCACAATGACTTTAGTTTCTTGAAACTTGCCCTTTTTCTACTGAGGCTTCCCACACATAGGAACTTTCTGATTCTTATTACATAGGTTATGAAATGCTCTCTCCTGAACCCAGTGTCTCTTGTAGCATTCTGGGTCCTCTGAGAGTTTCAAACTTTGAATAAGTGCACCAAGCACACAGGAAGAGTCACAGGTTTACAGACTATGTTGGGCAACCCTGAGGATGAGTTTAAAAAGAGGTCATCTGATCCTTGAATTCTGAAGGCACAATTTTAATCTCTATTTTTATTTTCTTCTGAAGAGCACATTTCTCTGTTTTGTCTTAAAATAGTCTTTCTCCATAAACACAAATCATATTTGTGTGAGAAAGACAAATGATGCCTATAATATTGAACTAGTACATACTAACTTAATTTCCTCGAAGCATTCAAAATATTATTTATAATTTGTTCATTTTCATATACTAAATTTGAAAATACTGGGGATGCAATGTCTCACTGCCAGAAGGCATGACCAACCTTTTGACACTGTATTAATGGTGTCATCTATAAAGTTCATGCTTAACAGCTGCAAAGGATACAAAACACAAAAATGTTTTGTGTACATTGATAACTTTCTGTTGGGCTACATTTATATATATTCTCAGCTTCATATGGGCTTCTGGTAGGCTACAGGTTGATATATATATATATATATATATATATATATATATATATATATATATACATACATACATGGCTGAGGAAGTAGCTCAGTGGTAAAGTACCTGACTAACAGGCAATAGGTTCTGCATTCAATTACCAGCTGTGCAATTTTTTGAAATAACATCTCTTATCTATAAAGTAACAATTATCAATGATTCATCAGATAGAGTGAAATGAAGGAAGAGAAGTAACATTACATTGGCTACCAAACTTACTTTAATTCCTTACTGGAAAATAAAAAGGAATACTATGAATATTCAGAAAATGTCAAAAATACTATAAAATAGTATTTAACAAAACTAAGTTAAATTGTGATTTAGAAATGCTATAACTGGATCTTTTTTTTTTTTGTTTGTTTGGTTGGTTTTTGGAGACAGGGTTTCTCCGTGTAGCCCTGACTGTCCTGGAACTCACTCTGTAGACCAGGCTAGTATCGAACTCTCGAACTCAGAAATCCGCCTGCCTCTGCCTCCCAAGTGCTGGGATTAAAGGCGTGCGCCACCACCGCCCGGCTACTATAACTGGATCTTAAAAAAAAAATCTGCAACAAAATTGTTCTATTTAAATACTGCACAGTTATACACAGTACAACGTCAGTCGGGCACTTCTAGTCCAGTAGGCATCCTGGATGTGGTCAATTGAGTAACTACATATAGCACAAACAGGCACTGGTGCAATGAAATACAGTATAACATACCCTGAGCTAGTACTTTCAATATTTTATATATCATGCTTTTTAAAGAGTCATCATTCAAATGCAACTAATACAAAGAATAAATCTGACCAATACTCCCTCTTAAATCTTATGGAAAACAGAGTATGTCCTCAACTGAATGCTTCGTGTAACCTTCTTTGGGAGGGCCTTCATTCAAACTAGATGTTCAAGATTTGTGTAAATGTGTCACTGTAAAGAAATGGTTTCCAAGGCTTTGCTAGGATGACTTCACACCCTCACTGCCCATCTGCAGCACAACTGCACCTGAATCCGTCTACTTGATGACGTTCCAGAAGACTGGGATATCTCCACAACATTTGGAAACATACAACATAGGAGTCAACAAACAAGTCAACACAGAACATTTTAACCCACAAACATGCTGCTTCTGGATGAAGAAGAAAAACATTTTAAACAGATTTCTGAGGTAAGTTAGAAGCAAGGAAGTAAACTCGCTGCGTGTTATTAATTCAGAAGTTTATGTTACCTCAGAGCACAGTTAAGCAAGAATAAATGCACAGGCAGAAAGAGAGCAGTCATTGCTTGAGATAACAAATGTGAACTCCAAACATGGAGAATGTTAGAATATTCAGACTTCTTCAAAGTTGTTCTTAATTTTAATTTTTCAAAGGATTTTTAGTTTCATTGTGAAGATGAGGGTTTATCTGTACAGCTAACCACCTATTTTTGGAGAGCAATAAAATAACAAATATATGAATCAGGTTAATAAACCTGTGATAGACAGGAACCAGCCACAATACTACAGGTTTTTGTTTGTTTTGTTTTGTGTTTGTTTGTTTTGGGTTTTTTTGTCATTAGGCTGGAAAAGATAAAAGATAACTGCCAAGGCCATTCATGTCCACTATGTCACAATAGAACTAATGAAAGTAAAACAATCCAGTCTTACTCGGGATTCCTCTGAGTTGTTTGTTTGTTTGTTTGTCTGTTTGTTTGTTTTAAGAGTACCATAAAAATACATCTCTCAGGGAGTCCTCCAGAAGCACTTAAAAGTTATTTTGAAAATTGTCAATGCAGCTGGAGTTCTTTTCAACTCAGCTGCAGGTTACAAAGAAATATTAAAGATGCTTCAAAACTGATGTAATATGGGAAACATAATTTAAACAATATCACTGCAATCATGACGTGCTATTGAGAAATCCACAGCAGCGAGAATGGGGGCTGGCTCTCCAAATCATGATTAGAAACGCATGCATGTGATTATGTGCAGTTTTCCCTAGTAGGACAGTAACTATCCCTCCTGGCTCCTTATTGGTACAGGAATTATTTTAGAGACCACAGTTTCTAAAAAACAGGTTCTTCTAGAAACAGGTTCTGTAATAATAATCCAAAATAAGGCAGGACTCTGAATGAGTTTTATAAAGGTCAGGTGTGCTATATCTTAAGGTAACCACTGGATACCATGTATAATATATGTACATGCCCATGGGTGGGAAGTTCATAACGCAGAGAGGCAAGACAAATAGGTATATCGTGCATCTGCATATCTTGGGAAGTGATGTCGATATTTACTTGACATTAACCAGCAAAATAACTGGTGTATCACATTTGAAAGCAATCATTCCACAAGAAACTTCACCATGCCCTTGGACTCACTAACCATGCATAGTTGTCACAGATATAACAACAGCCAACAGTGCATCATTCTTAAAAGGGAGATCATTGTTTTATTGCTTAGCTCCAGAAAACACACAAGGACACTAGCCATTAATAACAGGGAGACAAAGTCATTTGAATTTTACATTAATAAGGCCTTGGTAAGATTGTAGAAGCCCTTCTTTTTTAAGCTGCTCAGAATGTGTCTTGTAAAGTGTATGGAGAGTTAGATACTTTCTCATCTATTGTGAAGCTGTCATATACAGTCACATATATCAGAATTTGAATTTCATTAATAAGCAAAACAGAGGACACTTATGCTCCTGTAGCACATTACGTGACAAGTACACACTGATAGGGTGGACTTTGGGCTTCCTAGGCAAGAGCTGACATAAATTCAAACCTTTCTCAATCAGTAGAGGATAAAGCAACATTGACTGGAACACAGGGACCGTCCAAACAACAGCTTGCTTCTAAGTACAAAAGCAAATACCAAAATCAGTCTTCTTCTTCAAATACCTATCACTGCCTTCAAGAAGAGGTAGGGATGTTCAGAAGAAACAACCCTAAAGAGAGAAGGTGACAGCGTGCCATGACACAGTCTAAAGCCACTTCTAGAAAGAGAAGGCATGAGCCACTAAAGATTAAGCAGTTAGATCAGAAGAAGGGACTTGGAAAGGCCTGGATGACCTAGCAATACAACCTCAAACAACATCACTATGGAATGGAGAAAATGTGTAAGTAAGAGGACAATTTTTAAATTGGTTACTTTAAATTTTATTATTTGAAATTAAATTAAAAATAATTCCATCACTTTCTCTCTTCCTTTTCCTCCCTCTAATCCCTCTTTTCCACCCCTCCCTCTTTCCCTCAACTCCCAAGCTAAGCAGGATTAGGCCTGGTTAGTACTTAGATGGGAAGAGAAATTTCTTTAGAAATCATACATTACAAATGTAAAGAAAAAATATGTAGGGCAAAAAGAACTTTAAAAAGGAACAAGCATATGGCTATTCAAAAGTTGTGTCATCCAGTAAGGGAAGAGCAAAGCCATGCTATCCAGTAAGGAGGCCAAAGCCATCCTGTTCATATACAGCAAAAAGAATATGGAAAATTTAAACTAGAAATGTCACAACCTCCCTGGCTGGGAAAAAAATGAAATCACCAACCAAACAATAAACCATAATATAAACAGTAAAGTGAAAGCTCAAGTAAGTGAGCTGATAAATACTGAATTCACCAAAAATATAAGTTGGAACAAAACAATAACATTCAAAACTAAAATATCCACAAGCCAAATAAAGAGGAAGGAAGGGAGGGAGGGGGGAGGGAGGGAGGGAAGGAGGGAGAGAGGGAAGAAAAGGAAGAAAAAAGACAAGAGTTGATTAAAATTCAGAAAGTAACAGAAGTGCAAAATCACATTAAAACAGAAACGGGAGTACATGATTTCCAAAAGAAAAAACAAAAACATTAAAGGAAATACAGAAAAGGGAAGTAGAAAAACAGCAGCCATCAACCAAGTGCATAAAACAGAGTAGAAGAGAAGGGAAAGGGCCAGAAAAGAAAAGGTTCACATGGGAGTGAGGAAAGAGGGCCAGCTTATGTTTTAAATAAGGAAGAAAAAGATTTCCCAAAGGAAACACATTAAGTGGACTAACACCCGACACCGGAGACTTACAACTCTAACCTAATAGTTTATTAAATTATTCAAAAAGATGAAGGGGCCAGAATCTACAAAATGAAAGATTCCTCTAAGAACCATGGAAAACAACCTGCAATAATTAACTCAAGAGAAATATTTACAGCACAAATAACAGATGAACAGCTAATAATACACACACGTGTCACAGTAGGAGTAAGTAAATGTTCAACTGAGCAGGCAGCACAAGCAACAGTCCCAGTGCTCTCAGGCATAGGCAGATGTGAGGCTAGACTGGTCTAACAGCAAGATCAAGGCTGACCATGCTTACACAGCCAGACCCTGTCTCACAACATGATACAAAGCAAACAGACACACACCAAAACAGGTACAATGATTAACATGTGATTCATACATGAAATATATAAAGAAAACCAAAAAGGGATGTCCAACACCACAAAAAAAACCCAAAAAAACAAAAACAAAAAACAAAAAAAAAAACACTTAAATACAGATAAAAATCAATATATTCTTATATTTTACAAATGAATTTACAAAGTCTATTCATTTATTCTTTCTTTCTCTTCCTCCCCCCCCCCCGTGTGTGTGTGTGTGTGTGTGTGTGTATTAACTGATGACAAAATCTATGTACTCACATGCTAGGCAAAAGCTCTACTACTGGGTTATATATTTCCAGCCCACAACATTTAAATAGTTTCCTGATACCCTTATATAACATTGAGCAGTACATAAAATAATAGTTTATCAAAAAGCAACACTACTAATACCCATTAAAATCTGCATACACTTTTAATTGCACTTATATATCTAGAACTTACTCACACATGACTATGAAGAAAACATTCAAGAATGTTTACTAAAATGCTGTTTATATCAGTAATAATGGAAAGGAGTTAAATTTCCATCACAAAGAAAATACTTTAAGAGATTAGATAAGAATTAGAAGAATGGAGAAATAGCAATATTAGAAGAATAGATAAACAGCAAGAGGAGCCATTTAATATATCCTGTGTTTGGTAACCTCTACTGTTAATTTTTTAAAGGTATATATAAAAGTAAGAACAATTTGATCCCTACAAAAAACAGAAATTATATATCTCTATTTAGAGACAGAGGGTAGAAATAGATACAAACATATATACATAGATCAATAATGAATAATAGATAGATGACTGTAGGTAGTACACAGATGACAGATACTTAATAGATACATAAAAAGTTAGTATCTAAAATGACATACAACAAATGAAAAATATCTGTGATTGTTCTAAAGGAAGCCAAGACCATCGTACTTTGAAAATAAATGTACAATTCTTGTTTGAATTTTATCATAAAGGGAATCATATATAACTGTACAATGTTTTATTTCTAAAACATCTAATAATTTTGTTTTATTTCTAAAGTAAGTATATGATAAGAAAATGGTATGTTTTGAAATGCTTTAGACGGTTTTAGAATAAGATGTGATCCATTTTTCAGTCTGAGCTGTATTTTTTAGTTTTGAAATGCCCTTGGTTTTAAGGAGGACTTATCAGTACTATGTTTCAATTCAAATATTCTTTTTTTTACAATGAATCTTCCGTGGTTTATCTTATCTACATGAGCAATTCAATTTCAAAAGCATTTTCAAATTTCTGAATTCCTAATATGCCCTTTTCATACCTACACACACAGGACAGACCCTGCATGATTCTGAAGGATTATCTTGTTTAAGGAAAGCTATTTCTTCACTTATCACCATCAAGCCAAACACTCCCATTTTAAACATCATACCTACCCACTACATTCATGTCACTAAAAGTCAAATCGTCTTACGCTGCTGATCTTTCAAGTTGGTGAATTTCTTCGAAACTGTGTTCTTCAGTTCTCTTTTCAGAATTTTGGATGAACAGTCTCTGAAAGTGGTACGTTTAAGTAGACTACCAAAACAAGCCTTGACTTGGCAATAACAAATAAATAAGCAAAAATGTTGACAACTTCAGATCACCAGCCCCATCTGTACTCAAGGCTGGTTGTCCCACTCACTTCAAATGGACATTTGATTTTGCTATGATCTGGTGAATAGTAACAGTGTAGAAAATTATTAGTGTTATTTAGGAATATCCAATGGTCATTACAGGATAATCATTTTTCGATTATGATTTTTTTTGTTTCCCATGACTATGTAGCACTAAATTAGGGCATAATATAAAATATATAGATGGTTGGAAGGATGGGTGGACAGATGGACGGATGGATGGATGGATGGATGGATGGATGGATGGATGGATGGATGGATGGATGGATGAATGGACAAAAAGTAGGTAGAGAAATGGGAATGAACCAGACATTCAGCACAAACAATTATGACCTCAAAATAGTCAAACCTAAAGTGTCTGTCTTAGTTACCTAAAACACCCAAAGAAATGGCAAAACTAGGGTCAAGGGGATGGTTCAGTGCATAAAAGCCCTTGTCTACAAACCTGAGGCCTGGAGCTCAGACACTCAGAACCCACATGTGAAGAGAGGTATTGGGAACACACCTCCTATAACCCAGCCCTCCCCAGAGTGAGGAAAGCAGGGACAGGAGAAGGAGCTCAGAAGCCAGCTACCTCAGTACAAACTGCATGTGCACACAGCAAAGCAACAGGAAGGACACACCCTTAAAGCAAAACAGAAGGTGGGAGCCAATTTCTGGAAGCTGTTGTGACCTCAAGGCAGACAAGACACCAACATACCCAACACACCTAGCTTTGTCACACACAGATAGCAAACCTGGAGGAAAAGGAGGAGGAGCAGAAGGAACAAGTGTGGCAGGAGGAAGAAAGAGAAATCTCAATACCAAGCACCACTGCAAGCAGATTGTGCTTTGTTGCCAAAGCAGAGAAGTAGTTACTGCACCAGCAAACACTCAGTACAGTCCTGCCATGGAAAGGGACATGCTGGGTTAGAAAAAATCACTGCCAAACATAATCTAGCTGGAGATTTGAGACATACATACACAGGATGTATACACTACAGGGCAGCCTGTGCTGTGTTAAGTAGGTGAAACAACAAACCAAAAAAGGTGGGGAAAAGGTAGAAGCAATCAGAAGCCTTTGTAGAGTAGCCAAGTCCCAAGTTGTGACATACAAGACAGAGTTCTGTAATCAAGAGACAGAGGCAGAGAAGATAGCTGTTGAGCTAAGTACACAGAGTTAAGGGGTAAAACAACTGGTGATGTCAGCACACTCTGCATGATAGAAGAAAGAAGCAAAGTGCACAAAGAATTGTTGTCAACTCTCTTTTTATCACATTTACCTCCATCTTCTTTCATGACTATTAATTTTTAGAAAATCATTTAGAAAAAACTACATTCATCTACACCATCAAGCTCCTGGTCCAGTAAATTGGTTTCAGAGATAATTGGAGCCAGGTATTATGACTCATCAATTGACTGGGTGAAAAGAATTAATGGATAGGCCATGAATCAAACAATCATCTGTGATAAAAACCACTTAAGAAGTTACACTGATCAATTCTATTTATGTTAATAATTAAGTCATCATAAGATCTCACAGCACGAATTCAAAGAAAGGAAAACTACTGCTCTTCATTTACTGTCATGTTTTTAAACACTACGGCTAATTTTTGTTATAATGTCATCAATTCTATGAAGGATTACTGTCCTTATTTTATGAACAAAGAAATCCATCTTTGAATGAGAAAGAACTAGCAACGGGGTATGTGGGTAAGTGGGTGTGTATATGTACTTCATGATCTTTAAATGGCAATAAGCTTTCCCAAAAATAAATCTAGTCAATGTGGTCATTTGTTTTCAGATCAAGAGTATTGTCCCACAGGTCAACGGCTACATTTTTATTCTTGATCCCAGTGCAGTACAGGTGAGTTCCCTGGGTTTTATTTGTATAAACGATTCTTCCTTCAAACTAAATTACTGTAAAAACACTTACCACAAAGGAAATTGCTAACAAAATCATTATCTACCTCAGTACAAGCTAATGTGATTACTTTCAGGAAACAGAAGCAACTGAATTACATAATAGAAATATTAGTTTAAAAGGTCACTGGATGTCAGAATGCATCATTTTACAAAAGGGTCCTGAGACACTATTCATCAGAATTATACTGCTTAGAACACCAAGTCCAACACCATGACTCAGCAAATCCCTCTCTCCCTGGGTTCTTTTCAGCTCCAGTCATGCAGTTCACACCAGGGCTAAAAGTTATTCTCTTTCTGAGACATCTCCCTTCTCTTACAAGGAAGAAGAAAAGACAGAGGCCCGCCTAAGTTGCTCCTTAATAGCAAACAAAGCCTCTGCTTCAATATGCACCCAATCACCTCCACTAATATATAGATATATGCCCAGATGTTAGCTAGAGTGGGGCCAGCTTAGACCCACAACCTCATCTAAGAGAGACAGAAACTAAGAAACAATCCAGGTAGAGCATTTTCCCGAAAATCATCAAACAGGCACTGTTCTCAGCCAGACAGAAGCTCTTCGGTGCAACTGAACAAGGAAAGGAAAAACAATGGTTGTCATTCATCAGCTTCAAACATACACTTTAACTAACACCTTCTTTCATACATGCATGGTCAAGGATTTGCAGGGCAAACTAGAATTACTCACTGGTCTTCTGCAGTACACTAAAATACTTTACAAACACTAGACATAACATTCAAAAATATGCCAAATCAGCATACTTGTTCTTTAAAAGAATCATGGGACGAGCATGATACACATCCTTAAACTGAGCACTGTGGAAATGGAGACAGCTCTATCTCTGTGATGTAGAGGCCAGTCTACATAGTTTAAGACCAAGCAGAATGACTGAATGAATCCAGTCTAAAAAAATAAGTTTTTTAAAGAAACCACAACATCAGAAGGACATAATATACCCTCAAAAGGTAAACTGAGATTAGCAAGCAATTATAATTGTTGAAGTATTGATCCTTATAGAATATTAACATTTTACCAGATTATTAATAAGTTATAGATTAATACTTACCATTCACTACAGAATCCCAAATATACAATCTACTGTCTGTAACGTATCAGACATAATATAAAGACCCTTGTAATGGGAAACAATAGAAAGAAAATCTAGATGTCTGAATGTTTTCTTTGTTGAAACTCAAGAGTAGCATGTTTTAGACTAGAACATGGCTAAGCTAGCCACATGCCTACCTAGTATGCACTAGACAAGTCTTGGGTCCAATCTCCAACACGACATAAATGACTAAATTCCCAGTACTCAGGGGGTAGAGGCAGGAGAATCAGAAATCTAAAGTCATCCTTGGCTACATAGAAACATGTTTCAAAAAAGAAAAAAAAGTATTTTTTAGTAATATATATGAGACAGAGAGTAGACTGTAATAACTTAAATTTCCATGAACTCTTAGGATTTTCCCCCTCTGTTACAGACCTTTTCCTCTATGATATAATAGCTACAAGATAATATAGTTCCCATTAACTTTTTTGTATCAAAAAGAAAAAAAAATCTGGAATTAAAAAAATAGATGTTCTAATTTGTTTAAAATTAAATTATATCTTTTTTAGGTTTTACATTTTTAAATGTGTATTTCAGCCCATATGAATTGCTGTAAAACATATCTCCAACATTAAGCACACTTTAAAGTGTACAGTAGAACTCAAACACATAGAAACCTCTTGAGCTGAGGCTCCCAGAATGAAACAAACAGAGGCCCTGAATCCTATAATGCCATGCACTGGTATAACTCTGGAAAGTTTATACAAGCACAGGGAATTTCATGCATTGTTTCTAGTGGTGAAAACTAGCAACAATCTAAAATGTCTATCAACAAGAAGAAATAAAAATTGTGAAACAGCCATACAAGAGAATAGTGCATAGCAATTACAGTAACCTCAGCTACAAAAACCAGAAATAAACTTCAAGTACATAAAGATATTGAAAGAAACCAGACACAACAGCATACTTACTATGTGATTCAATTTATACATATTTCAAAGCGGGTAAAACTAATCTGTGGAGAGCTAGATCATCTGGATACCACAGTAACAGAAGAGAATATGCAGAAGCCAGGCTCTTCATCCTGATCAATGAGGTGGTTCTAGGGCCACTGTTTTTGGAAGAATTTATCTAGCTGTATGTAAGCTTAGGGTATGTACATGGTTCTATTTGCATGTTGAAATTCAGTTTAAAATTTTCACATACAATATGAGGTGCTACAAAGAATCTTTTTAATGTTACTTTCTGAAACTTTTTGAACATTACTGTTCAAAACAAAATGCTTTCTGATGACCGCTGTTCTAAGAAGTTACATGATCTCTTATGTAATCTAACCTTTCAGTGATAATTTTAGTGACCAACAAATCTCAGATGTTCTGAGGACAGCTTTTAAAAGGACCTAATAGTGAAGGCCCTCATCTGAAGGCCAGCACTAGAATAAGATTTTATATATTGTATTCAAATGATAAATATTTATTGTGAGTCTACTAAGAAAGGAACAGTGTTGTGGTTATAAAAGGAATAAATAATATCCAGTAAACACCCTGGAGGGAAGAATGAATGAAAATCAATGTAAACTTTAGTGTGTAACACACAAAATTATGCATGTACACACACATACAACAAATGAGACTTCAATCAGTCTGAACATACACACATGAACACACATAAATATGAAAGGGGAAGTAACTGGAAATAACTATTTCATTATGCTTCGAAGTAGAACTATTCTCAGGATTAACTCTTCTAGGTAAGTCTTCATAAATAAATCTTGATAACATATGAAATATTTAAGCATATGCTGAGACCACAAAGGATACAGCTGGAACCAGAAAGGCAAGCTCCTTGAAGAAAAGGATTAGCCTGGTATTTAAGAAAGAGCTTTAGGTAACCAGAACCATTTTTGAAGTGTTAGAAGAGAGATTTGATGTTGGATTGTAAAGTGGAAAAATAATTTTAGAAGCAGGCTAACTTTGATCTACAAGATCCTTCCAGAAATTTATTTTATGAATAGGGATTAGTAACTGAGGATTTTTAAATATACTAAAATATCATATATTTTAAACTGTTTGTTGATTTCACATATATACAAAGATGATAAAGGTCATAAAAATCTTATTCTGGTAATCTGACTTTTGAATTCTGATGCTGCCTTCTAGTGCTTTACAGTGCTAGGACAGTAACACATGCATGTTTAGACCAGATAAAATTTTAGATTTCTATATAAAGCACATCAGTCTGTCTGTACTTTAAATACATACTAAAATATGTTAATTTTGCTGTGTTTCTAAGAATATTAAAATCGTTATATAAGCAATCATTTGCCTGCTTGAACAGAAAAATTCCAAAATTTTTCTTGAACCAAAAGTCCAGTACTACATGACTTATTAATTTTATTGTCCTTCTGGAATAAAAACTGCCCAAACCCAGAAAAACCACTGAAACATAAACATGCTCAACTTAGCAAAAATTCAAACAATGGAACACAATAGCAATGGGACTCTGAGCCATTGTTTATTCCTCTTCCTAGAGGTTTCAAATTGGGGCTCATCCATTAAGCCCAACCAAGCAGAAAATTCTTGCAAGTGCTCATTATACATGACAGACATTTCCAGAATATCTTCAACAGATACTGAGTGATTGTATCCATTCTAGATTCATTACTTTCTCCACGTTATAAAAACTATTTTCATTCTAAAATAAAGAGTTAAATCTACCCAGTCCTGCATGGCCGTGGTAGGAATGGTATGACATGGTCACCACCTCTGAAACAGAGCCAGCAGGGTGTGAGCCTCCACAAGTGACAGTGGTTGATGTGGGCATAAGGCTTATTAATACACACACACATATTTTACTTCATGTTCCTCCTTCAGGAAATATTCTCCCTGCCAAGGTTATGGGGAATGTTCTCCTTGCCAAGGGTAATGGCTCCATGATAACTAGGAACAGCACAAGTCTAGGAGTCAAGGGTGTGTCTAGGCCTCAGCAAAATGGTAAATGCTGAGACCTTCAGGCCAGCACTTAAGCTGTGGGAAAGAATTCTGAAAAAATGGGTTCAGGACTATATAATTTCTCAACTATACAAAATTTATGGATGCAATATGAATTATATAACAAGCTTCAGTTATCTAAAAGAACAGAGGGAGCTGCACTATGAACCAGCTTGGTGGTCACAGGGCAAGATGCCACCCAACTCAGTTTCTTGTTTATGCATACAGAGACAGGCAGATTATTGAGTTCAAAGACAGCCTGGGACAAGGGGTATTTAAGTGTGGTAGGAATGGTAATTTCAGGGCAACCTTTCACCCAGCAAGCTTATTCTCTGCATTTAACAGTTGCAGGCAGATCTCTGAATTCTTCTGCAAATGTTAAAAAAAAAAAAATGTGCTTGATTGTTCTTTCAAAGACCAAGGAGAATGTCTGAGAAATGCAATGTAACACAAGCCTGGGAGCAAGGCTGGAGTCCCACTTAGAACAACCTCCTCTTGAGAGCTAATCTCTAGGCGGAAGGATTCTCCTGAAAGGCTCTATCCTATGAAGGTCTCACCTTCCAGTGCACTGCCACAGTGAGGACCAAGCCTTCAAAGCATGAGTCCTTGGGAACAAACTATATCCAACTGGAACCTGCGGTGTTCCCTGTGACTTGAAGGGGCAGGGTAAAGGAGAAGCCAGCCTTGAAGATGTTACTTTACTATTCTAAGCTATAGATTTCTGTTCTGCAAAGGAGAGAAGCTCCACTATCCCATCAAGTGATACAACTGTACCCTTATTGATCAAACCAAACCACTAGGGATGGCCTTATATTTTCTCCTTCTCTACCCACTTAACTACCACCAGTGCAGCTAAAATGTCCGCATAGTACCTCCAATAACACATTTCAATCCATTTTCTCTCTGCTTCTTAAGTGCCTAACTTCCATTTTTGCCTCCATCCATTTTCTTTTTCCATAGAGAAGTCAGTTAGTCATTCTGCTATCATTCTGCTTAGTATCACCAGGAGGCTGGCCTCCACCCTACTAATGATCACTGCCTTGAAAACCTCAGCCAGCTCTACCCTTCTTCAGCTTTGCCCTTGTGGAGCTGCAGGATCTCACAGCCAGTATTGGGGCTTTTCCATCTGTCCCTCACTGCCAAGCTGACTCCTGCCTGGCTTTCTGGTAGGGCTGCTGCCTTCAGTTTCCAAGTGGTATCTTCTGAGAGTCTTTTCCTGAACACCATACCTAAAATGAACACTCAGTCTGCACCCCTGTTACTCTCTGGGTCACAGTGATCATACTTCTTCCTCTTCAGTATATTCCAAAGCTGGTGTACACTGAACAAACTAAAGACACCACCGGCCTGGAAAGAAGCACCAAAACAAGGAAAAGCCACCAAGGTGTGACACGTTCACACTAATTGGGCATTAACAGGTTTCTTATCTTCCTATATTTCATCTTTAACAAACTAAAATATCAGAAGAGTTGTCCATAGGTAAAGTAATCGCACACTGTCAGAAACTGATACAACTGTTCATAAGCAGTCAATTATCTTGGGAAAAAACAGAAGATCAAAGAGGAAGAGAAAATAAAGTACTTGAATATATTGAAAACTGAGAACAAGTCAGTAGTTGTGAACATAAGGTGCTATCCAAAAGCACCGGAGACACACCAAAAGCAGGGAAGGTCTTTGGAAATGAAATTGAGGCAAAAACTTTTGAGTCCCCAAAACCCTGGGGCTTACCTCAGGGGTGAAATAGAAGTAATGCTGACAAGTACAAGAGATAGCAGTAAAGTCTACACCTGATAATTTCATATTTCATACAGGGTTTCGCCTAGTATTTTCCTGAAGAGACACATCAAGCATAAAAATGGAGATTTTGCAATAAATCACACAGGAAGTTCCATACATTTTAAGAATCCAATCAATTCCTGTTAACGAAGGCTCAGACTGCTAGCCGTGCAGTATTACTAATTTAAGGTTAAGGTTAGGTAAAACAGCACAGTAGACGGACTCTGCTGGCAACTCGTTCCAGTTGTACTTCATTAGGAAGCACAATGCACTCGGCTCCTTTTATGTTGGTCACCTGAGGCACAATTTGCTAGCCGGTGTTCTACAATAGCAGCTGTTTGCAATAAGCCCCATGTTGCAGACACATTACACTGTCTCCTGGGGTTTACAGGATGTTGATTCCTAAAGGCCAGATTTAACACTTTGGGGAAGAATAAAAGACAGCAAGTACTACAGAGGGAGAAATAATGCATGGTATTTGATTATTTCAGAATGGCAACATATTACAGGAATCAGTTACCACAGAAACTGTGATCTGTAAATGGCCCAGGTGGAATATGACAGAAAATAACTTGCAAACCCTGAGTTGACTTGTAGAACATGCGAGGAGACGCCATGGAGATGAGGTAATTTAGCTCTGGATAGTGGTACTAACTCTATTTAAAGCATTAACATCCCAACCCAAAACCATGGCTGTGGGCAACAGGCCTCTACTGGAATGCTGTTTACAACAAACAACACAGTTGGAGGAGTCTCCAAATTGAGGAAAATTTTACCTCCTCCCATTAGACCAAATAGATCACATGCTCCCACAGTAGCAGAATCCATCAAATTCAACTTCTGGATCCCCAGAAATATTAGTCTCGGTTTTCCTGTCCAGATTAAATACCTGTAATGTATTTTACTGTACTATCTACTGCAAGACATTTTATGTCGTTTCAGTTACCACTGTTCTCTTGCTGCTATAGACACGTCAGTAATGCAGACTAAAGCCAAACACAATTACATATGTAAAAGGCCATTGGATGTCTTATTAAGCTAATTCCTATGGAAGAAAAATTACCAGCACTGCCTAGTAAATTAGATTCCTGGGGATTACAAAATAGAAAGCACCAGCTAGAAGGATATACTGGCACTAATAAAGTAAAGAATTAAAGCCAGATTGACTCAGGAGCTTGTAATCTAACCTCTGCCCTTGAAGATTTCAGGAGAAATCTGGCCACAGTGGGAGAGAATCCAGCAAGCGATGTGAACAGCTGTTACATCTAAACCATATTTAATATATAAATTGAACCTTTATATTCTATGTGATCAACATGTAAAGTACAATTTTTAACTAAAAAAAAAAAAAAAAAAAAAGACCGGCCAGAAGGGTAGTCTCCATCCTGAGGCTCATGTTCTCTTCCCCAGAGAAAGCGGAAATGCCTGGCCTGCGTCAAACTGGACCCCAAGGAATTTTGAAAAATATTCTTCAATAACAATACTGGTAGCATTTATAGGTCTCGATATCCATGATGGTCTTCTGAAACTAGGAAGATAGCAATTAACTCATAGGTCTTCCCCTGGTCTACTTAGAGAAAATGAAGCATTTCTATTACATCCTCCTTGATGTTGACCTCCAAGCATTTTGTTGACTAAAAGCAAAGAACTTCCTCTACTATCTTTCTCTGTGCCTACCTCAAAGTCATAAGGAAATTCCTAGAACGAAATTCAAAAGAATATATTCTTCATCAAATCTTCTTTCAAGTCTATTTCTTTCCTTAGTAGACTGAGTTCTGTGTGTACTGGTTAATACTTTATAAGCTAGGGAATACATGCCAAACACATCAGAGGCTTTCATTTCCAGATAGAGTTTACTGGAGATTTTCATCATTTTCTATGAGGAAACAAGGATATGCAATGTTACAGCACATGACCAGAGCAGAAGACCTTCCAGAGGGCACACTGTGGCAGAACACAGAATTTTTTATTTCAATTCTACTTTCCTCGAAATTTTTGGTGAAACAACAAATTAAATAAAATTTATTGCTAATATTAATAACAGTAAATCATCTGACATATATAAGCACTTATGTTAGGCTGCTGCTTTTAGGTATTGAGAAGGTAATCAAAATGAATGAAATATAATTTTCAGCCTCTATGAATTTTTCATGAAAGTCACAGCAGTTTAGAGTGTTGGACTAGACTTCGGCAAATGCTATTAATTAATTTACTCAGGTGACTTGCTTTTTAAATTTCAACTGCTAATGTTGAGGGATTTTTTTTCCTCTAAACTTGAGTCATCCACACAATTATTTCTTGATTTTTATGGAGTCATAAGAGCCATAATTATGTAGATGCTGGAATATCAGGTATTATTATTTAACTGCAGAAGAAGAACCATGGTCCTGAGAGGACACCAGGATGGAGTTACTGGCTGAAGGAAAGAGAGGGCACTCCATATGGCTACGGGAAGTTATGGAGGAAAACAAAGGCCAGGAAACACTGGATTCTACCAGCTCTCTACTAGCCAACCTGAAGGCATCCTTCTGCCTCAACCTCCTCTGTCTTCTTTTGTTACAACCTTCTTGATGTGTAAGCCAAAAAGAATGTCTCTTTTCGAACACAAAATTCATAACCTCTGTTTCACCAACCAAAACCACAACTCACATCTCATCCACAGGAGCTCAAGACAATATTTATCCTATGTTGACATAATCTACTTAATAGGCAAGACAATACATTACTATGACATTTAATAAACTATAGAACATTAAATGTGCATGCATATCCATATTAATCCAACCTATCTTCTATAATTAGTAATGTATTATGTTAACAAAAGTCATAAGGCTATGAATCCCTTCAATGCAAGGGTCATCTTAGTTTTCTAAGAGGGTAGACGATAGCAGTCCTTCATCAACAGAGGGAATACAAGGAGTTTACTAATTTTTGAAATCTTACACAATTAGCCTTAGTAACAACAGTATTTTATTTCTTTTCAACAGAGTAGTTTCAGTATACAAAAGCAGGTTTTAATATAATAATTTTTCTCAGAATCAAAAATTCAAACCACTGACTTTATAATCACCACAGAGACTTTTGCATGGCATCCTTTTGATCTATTTTTAATTGTGCCTGAGTCCACACCACCCTAAGATCCTCAAGCAGTCTCCATTTGCTTAGACCAGAACAATGAACACTGTAATTTTTGAGGATAATGTGAAAAATGAACTGTGAATTCCGAATCATTATATTTAATATTATTAGGTTAGTGGCCAACTATTACATTGTAAGAGATGAAAGTGTAACCAGAATTGATGAGGAAATCATAATCCTAAAACTTCTAGCCACAAGCTGCCATTGATTTTGATGTAAAACTAGAAACGCAATACATGTTTCCTCAATTCAATGCACCAGGGAAATGGTATCTGTGATCTCCTCCAACACAAGAACAGGTAGCTACTCTCCCCTGCATTACTGTACTGCAGACAACTCCCGATTTAATATGAGAAATGAAAACTGGACCAATTAATCACCAGCATCATTGTATCATCAAGTTCTATGCTTATTCTTGACAAAAATCTTTACAGTTTGACCCAATAAAATTTCAAATGAGTGTTAAGAGAAAAATTGTTAAAGGAGTGGCTATAGTAACATAGACTAAAGAGAGAAAAACCACCCACTTCCTTTAATGGATCTAATTGCCTCATTATTGTGTTAAATTGCAAACCATGCAATCCAAAGGAGTATACCAGGCATATTATCCATCTCAATTTTATGTGCCTGTGCCATGTATTGAATGTCTATCACTCTAGACTTTTTGTCTATATGTTTCAGGACAGCTGCTAGATAGAGCCTCAATACCTCTTGTTTGATTTATTAATAGAAAATTGGATCTGATTGAATTACAACTGCTCATTGAAATGACATTTGTTGACTTGAACATCAGTTTTACTTCAAGGCAATGGCACTTGACAGGGAATATTATATTTCCTTTTTCTGTACCATTTTTAAAAATAGCTTTTGATATCAACCTATGTCCCATTAAGAACACCAGAATATCCATAATACTGAGATATATGAGTAAAAACATCAATTCTAGCCATCAGTCACACTTTAAAATCGTTGCACAAACACCAGAAGCATAAACTCAACTGGAATATTAATGCTTGCCACGATATGGGGTGAAATTGTTATTTTAAAATATCTTATGCATAAAATACAAAGGTGGCAATGATGTAGACAGGTATACTAACAAAAAAATGATTATAAAACAGAGAATGCAGAAGTTATGACACAGGGAACACATAATATTTGACCAACTCAAAGCTGCTGAGAAAAGGCAGGCCTATTACATATTTGTATCTGTGATAGATAATTTTGTCAACTTGATTACATTTAAAATCACCTAAGAAACAAACTCCTGGGAAAATCTGTAAATATTTCCAGAAACACCTAATTGAGACAGAATACCCAACCTGAATGAGGGTTGCATCATCCCAAAAGCTAGACTCCTGGACCCAAAGAAGAAAGCTAGCAGAAGAGCAACTTCCATCTCTCTCCTTCCTGACTGAAGATGCAGTGTCACAGCTATATCATCCTCATGCTAGTGCAGGTAGCAGAACTCAGACCAGACCATCTTCCATGACAGACTGTATCATTACACGGCGAGCCACAGTGAACACTCCCTTCCAGATGTTGCTTTCTTCAAGTCTTTTGTCACAATAAGAAAATAACAAATATGCATAGAAATGCATTCATCTTCATCTCAAAAAAGAAAAATAATGATCTTTCAACGATTTCATAGAATAGTTGGAATAAAACTCTTGGCTAAAATATTAAATGAGGCATATAAGCATTACTATAGGCATTCTATAAGGAGGATTTTAGGAGCATTTATTTAAGTACAAGAAGAGAATTATCAACTGGAACAACTTACTTCACAACTATGAAGTCTTCTAGTCAAGGGATTAATCACTAAACATTTCTAGGAATGGTATTGGCTTTTTTGTTTGTTCTTTTCATTAAATATACACAATTGTGTCTCTTTAGTCACACTGTCAAGATATAAAAGACATTTTAAAACCTTTTTTTAAATACCACACAGCAATGATCCCTTAGAGGCAACAACTTTAGATGGTGCTTAAACAATGATTTTTTTCCTACAATAACAATTTTCTTTAAATTCATTTACAAAACCTCACCACACAGCAGGAAGCATAATTTCCTGGTAAGCAACAATAAAGTAGAATTAACTATCCTCAAATGACTATGAAATTAAGTCAGCCATATCAGATTAAGATGACCATAAATGCAGTTAAAAACATGTTAATTTACACAGCCCCCTAACCATGTTTAATTGCCACATAAAAAATCCTAAATGCATTCCCTTTCCTAGCTGTTCTGTCCTTTTACAAGCAGAATAGTGTCAACTGAATAAACTTGCTTTTCCTAAATTGTTTTTATTTCATTCATCTTACTGGAGCACTCACAAGCTCTAGCCATAATGCCTAAATATTTTTATTAAACACTGTTACTAAATCCATCAAACTGATTTTCATGTGATAAGTAATGCCTCAAATATTTAGCCTTAAGCAACATGAGTCATCAAGACAAATGTAAATAAATATATATATTTAATACATTTGAATACACACACACACACACACACACACACACACACACACACAC